>NC_089751.1:26119634-26142134 GCF_040412425.1 Macrobrachium rosenbergii | reverse complement strand
CTGCGCGTATAACCCTACGTTAGACAGTGCTATGACCTCATTATCCCGCAACCAAGACGTCCCAAAGAGGCACTCGAGGGAAATGAGAGTGAAATGCTCCCTTTAGGTGATCCCTTATGTAAAAGATCCATGATTTCTTGAGAGTTGCAGGATTGGGTGTTGGGAGGGCATTAGTTTGCACCATTTCAAAGAAAGCTCATCTAGAAAATTATGTTACCTCGTTCTCACTTCATTTCGACATCAACAATCAGTGTTTTTCGGAGCGAGATAGGTGATAATTAAACCTATGAAAGGCAAGAACCGTTAGATAAGAGAATTTGTAAAGCATTTGTAAATTGGTCGACTTAATGGCTTTATTATGAAATAATTCCTGTGTTCCAAAGTGCTGTCATTAAAAATGCGAAATCTAACAGTTTTAGAAAGGATTTTAATAATAAAGGATACTTCAGGGATACAATCTGAGAGGGTTAGGCATTAGGTTAATTACAATAATTAGCAACGCTGTAGCTTTTAAAATAAGCACAATTAATTCTAAAAACAATAAACTGGTTAGAATGTAATGGGAAATACAAATTGCTGCTCTTTCATGTTAACCATTATTATCATGTACAAGAACCAAATAAAACCAAATCGAAAGGATTACAGCGTGCAACATGGTATTAAGTATAAAATACCTGCCATGAGTTCACCAGTAAATATAATGATGCATCTGTTACCTAACAATACAAATTGTAAGACAAGTTTTCAGTAAATTAACTTCATACGCAAATCTGAAGAACGGGAAAGAGCCATCAGGGACCTATCTGGCTGCTCAAGTTCTGTTTACAGCCAATGAACGAACAGTTACGATTACTGAAGTGAGAGGGACTTTGTTTACCTGTTCTTACTTGAGTGACAACGATAATCAACATAGCATACCAAGATGGGGACCATTCATATATAACAACCAAATTGTTCCTTTCTTTTAAACTATTGCATCCTGAAAAAAGATGTCGAAATTTAACTAGTGACGAGCTAATATTCTGTATCAACTCTAAGGAATGTGATTTCTCTGAGCTACATAGCGACAGTGTGAGCCCATGTGCATGGGGAAATAAGATTTGTTAATGAATCACTACTCTTGGTCAAAATAACCACTAGCACCTATATTCCTCGATTTTGTGTGTGTGTGTGTGTTTATCTCAAAAAGCTTAGATTGTAAATGGAAAGTTTAGGGTAACTTGAGAGTGAGTTTGAGCACTAGAACATCTACAGAATGAAAGAAAACTTGGAGGACGGAGCTATGAGTCTTAATATGAATGGTGGGAGAACGACGGTCGTTGATTTATGTAGGTATATGAGTGTAACTAATGGATAATGGTACGAGGAGAGCTGACCTGAGTCACTCAATACTTGAAAACAAGGAAAATAGCACGGGTGTTTGCAAGAGATTGGTTAGACACTTCAAGGAAATGTGAAGCGAAAAGTCCTTAATGGCAAAGATGTTTGGATGGTGTAAATGAACGAAAAAATAAAGGTTGAGGCTTTAGAGATGAATGGTCTGCAAAAAGGAATCGAAAGAACAAAAATGTGGATATGTATGGGAGTGATGAAATGGTTTTTAAGATGGTTTTGTCATGAGGGAAATAAAAGGGATGATACTTTGGTGAAAAGAATAGACAACCCAGGCGTTTTTATTGGAAGTTTAGTGGAAGACCTAGAAAGTGCTGGATAAAATGGCAAATATAGCCAGTGGAGGGAACTGGTCTCAACTTCCAAGAGTTGAGAGAATGCGTGAAAGATAAAAGCGAATAGCACAGAGTGTATGAGTGTGTTCAACGTGCTTCTAGTGAACCTTCAGCGTCTGTGTAAATAGCAGCAAACTTGGTGGAGGTTTCCAACACAAAAAAATTCAACTATGATTCAGAAGTTAAGGTACGAATATGGCAGTGATCATTATCTCATTTTTTCTTGAGAGCAACACAGCAGTAAACTAACTAAAAGTGTATAAAAACAAACTTAAAAGAATCAGTAACCAGAACTGTGTGTACGTATTCCATTCTGCATGAGATCTGAAAAACAGTCCTGTGACAGGAAAACGCACAGAGGCTAAAGCACAAAAGAAGGTTTGATAACAATGTCAGTACTGCAACCAGCGACGTAAGGCAACGAAATTTGGCAGTTGAGATGAACTGCCACCAGAGCTTTCAAAACTTTGTCGAAATAAACGGTTGCCTAGGACTCTCCCCATATATATATATATATATATATATATATATATATATATATATATATATATATATATATATATATATATATATATATATATATATATATGTAATTTATATTATATATATTTGTATTTATCACTAGTAAGATTATGGTAATGGCATTTGACAAAATCCAACCCCATTTCCAAAAAATCCACCAACTTATCATCAGTTCCAGTGAATGAGTACCTGGCAGTTAGGCAACTGTGGCAGGTCACAGTGAAGAAAAACATGGGCCTAATAACTTCATTCTGGAAACCAAGCATTTCTTAGATTTTAATGTTAAAGCTTGTTGGTGGGAGAAATATATATGTATGTATGTATATATATATATATATATATATATATATATATATATATATATATATATATGTGTGTATGTGTGTGTGTGCGCGCGTGTGTAGTTTGTAAAAACGAGTCAGTAAAAGATTTTAGCTTCATAGATTTGAAATTAAAAGAGATTACTTATTTTGCATTCATATTCCGTGTTTCCAATTTCTAGGTACAATGATAATGTGTATCATACTCCCGTAAGTCAATAACCATGTTCACTCCGTGTGAATGGATACAATCAAATATGCAAAGAGGAGAGAATGTTTGGTACATACAACTGTTTTAATTAAAGCAACCAGCAGTTTTTTCTAAGTTCGTCCCTCATCCAATATCAATTGAACATATTACATATACACGCGGAAATTTCATTAACTCCGGAAGGGCAGTTGTTATTCTTCCAATGGAAATGAAAGCAATCGCATAAAATAATACAAGGTAACGCATAAAGGCTGGAAATGTTCACATATTTCTTATAAATTACCTGCACAGAAAAACAGACATAAACTTAAGTTACTTTTTATCTGAGGAGCACTGAAGCGCGCAGGAAGTTCTATATGTTACTGTCTATAAACACTAATCTCATTTAATCCGAAGCGTTAGGAGACGATCTTCATTTCTAAACTCAATTTCAAGCACGTTTGTCGTTTGTAAACGCTATATCTGAACTGGATGCACTTCAGGCATTCCCATCCCCATTGTAAGTACGAGGCGAAAACTGTGATACTTAATTCATCCTTCAAAATACCATAGGGGCAAACATTAGCCAAAACTGAATTGTATCTAGCTGCAATCACACCATTTAACATATACAATAGACTATCTGAGTTTAATAGGTAGTAAAATAGGCCGTTCAATAGTACTGTTTCGTCCCTCGCAAACGAATCCCCTCAAGATTCTTAGTATTCTTACTAACACGTGAATATAAGAAATTGCAGAAAAATGCTTCACACAGATCATATGAGGCCATGACACCGAAGCAACGCACGAAATGACCCCCAGCTGACCTGGTCAAGATTTAGGTGTAGGTCATTGACGCTTTAAAGTTTTAAGAACTCGTCTCAGATAGCGATCAAGCGATCTGGTAATTGTAAAGGCACAATAAAACGCAGCAAACAACGTCAGCAGCAGAAATACAACGGCAATAGCATGGGAAGAGCGTCGATAGCCTTAACTGGAATTACACATTCCTTGCGCTAAACTGTGAGTTTCACAGCAAGAATTTCCAATGAGATTGGAAACAATCATGATTAGAATTCCGCTTCAATCGAAAGAATTCTCGCTGCTTCACATAGCAAAATAAAGTCATTCCAAATAGTCTGTTTTATCTATTTCTCATGTCAAATTTCAGTATGTGTTCAAAGCGAAAGAATCGCATAAAACTCAGCAACTAAACTGAAAAAAAGGCTATCACACTGAGTCTTACAGATCCTCTAGGAAAGTGTTCCTTTTAAATTCAATATCCCGGGTCGTAAAAACACAGATTTACATGGTAATCTCTCTCTCTCTCTCTCTCTCTCTCTCTCTCTCTCTCTCTCTCTCTCTCTCTCTCTCTCTGTCCTAATAGCAGATGAAGGAACAACAAAAATTCCATTCATACGCTCATCCTTTGAAAAGACAATTGAACGCTGCTGTTCACGTTATGGAGGTGTAAAAAAGCATGTAAATAAATAACACTGGCTATAACAGTATACATCAGGATACTGGAAAACTACATCAAAACAACTGAGAAAGACACTGATGTCATTAGGTCACTTCTAGATGACAAAGGTCAGGAAAGTCTACAAAAAAAAAACAACGAAAAAGATTTGGTTTATGGTGTTTCAAAGAGATGAACAAACGAACGCATTCAAACAAATAGTGGTTAGAGGACTAAAGTCTCACTGTGTTTACTTGACATGGAGTAAAAAAAAAATAGTGAGGGAACGTGAAAGGAAATCTTTCCCACTCTCCTGCAGAGCTATTATGGAATTCCTCTTGACCCAGTGACCGCTCTCTTTAATTTTTCATGTCTACAATAATCATAGAGTAGACCGAGTGGTTCACCAGGAGCTTTTCCTAACGGGAAATCTTTACTAATTCCAGTAAAAAGTACATGTCAGGGCCGAAGTCAAGTTCCAGCTTGACAGGAGAGAAACGGACAAACAGAGAGAAGAGAGAGAGAGAGAGAGAGAGAGAGAGAGAGAGAGAGAGAGAGAGAGAGAGAGAGAGAACTTAAAACTCCTCTTTAAAGATATAAGTAAATGTCTACAAAGCTTCACAAACGTTGACGGATAAGATACGCTGGCTGAATTTATGCACTGTGAATTAAAATCACGAATACAAAGCAAGTTAAAAACCCATCATCATTTAACATTTAAACAATTAATGCACCTATGTGCCTTTACATTAATTTAATTTAGATTGTCAATAACTGTCGATTATGATTATTCCGTTTCTATTTATTTTATTATCGCTTTTCTTTTTTTCGTTTTTATCATCTGCTCCAGTCGAAGGTGTGCACAGAAATTTTATGCAGCTTAACGTATTTTGGCAATATTCCATCCAACTTTGACACCTGCCATTCCCCTCACTGATTACTTACTTTCCAGGAACCTGGAAATGAAAATGCATTTTTTGGAAACCACAAACGTATAATGATATATGCTCACACAATAATACGATGCAAAATATACACTTGAGCATGGAGCCAGTATTATTCAAAAATTTACAACAAAATAAAAGTAAAATGTAAAAGATATAGAATGTGCTGATTCATAGAGGGAAAATTTAAGCTTCTGAGAAATTTAAATAGGCCTATGTGGGAACAGACTATCATAGACGATTCTTAGCGTGGATGCAGTAATTTACACTCATCCACAAACTCTCATACATATTTATATATATATATATATATATATATATATATATATATATATATATATATATATATATATATATATATATATATATATATATATATATATATATATATATAATGAAAGTTTGTGGATGAGTGTACTTTACTGCATCCACGCTAAGAATCGTCTATGACATTCTGTTCTCACATATTTAAATTTCTCAAAAGCTTAAATATTTTTAAAAATCATTAAAAATATATTGATTTTTTAACCCACGAAAGAACAAGTTACTAAAACGACATTGTAGTCAGAAAGCATAACTAAGCAGGTTTGGGGACATGAAGTCTTTAGGTCGGATGTTTTCATCCGTATGAACGCACGCACACAACATATATACACACACACACACACTATATATATATATATATATATATATATATATATATATATATATATATATATATATATATATATATATATATATATATATATATATATATATATACATATACTGTGCATATATATATACAGTATATATATATATATATATATATATATATATATATATATATATATATATATATATATATATATATATATATATATATATATATATACAGAGAGAGAGAGAGAGAGAGAGAGAGAGAGAGAGAGAGAGAGAGAGAGAGAGAGAGAGAGAGAGAGAGTATGTTGTGTGCGTGCGTTTGTATGGATGAAAACAGCTGACCTAAAGACTTCATGTCTCCAAACTTGCTTAGTTATGCTTTCTGACTACATGGTCGTTTTTGTAACTTGTTCTTTCGTGGGTTAAATAAAAACATAAAATTAATAAATCGACCTCAACTAAACGATGAAAAATTCAATTCTGCTGCTTATATTTTCCTATGTCGTGTCTTTAAAGTTCAGGTCTGTTGGTTATATTTTCCTATATCGTGTCTTGAAGATATTTTCTGCATATAAATCTTTTTGAGTTGGAAGTCATAGAAATGGTTTTCAGTGAACTTCAAGTTACAGAACTCCAGCGTGAAATATGAGTTCAGGTTTCATGGTCCCTCTAGAAGTCTCCAACTCAGTGTGAATTAACCCGTGCAGTAATCAGGCTATGTTCGATTACAACTATAAATGAAAGACAGATGAACTTTAGGGGTAACTCATAGTCCTAAAATTCCCAAGTAAGGATAAAATATTATCTCATTTAAAAATTTTTAGTAAACGTACCACAAACATTTAATGGTGATATCAAATTCAAACTAAGGGACTGGGTGTTGGACATGTAGGCTAACAGAATTCCAAGCGTAAAATTATATTTTTTGACAATTATTTTTACACTGTTCAGTAACCCAAAAATAAAACCTGTTCATCCATTAAATTGTATCACTTGACATGAAAGAAAATCTTTTCGTAATTAAATATTTTCTGTTATATTTTTGTCATTATTAGCAGTATTTTTCCGTCTGTACAGATCTATCAGATATCAAATATCTGAAGAAACGTGTTGAGAGACATGCGCCTTTCAAGTAGTAATAAAATAAAACAATCACTTCGATGAGACATAAAATTATGACAAAACAGTACATGAAGAACGGTATCTTTGCTAGTATGCTGAAACTACTGTTTAGGACAAAATACTAGAGGAAAAATAACAGAGCGGCAATGGCTTCTGGTGAATATAAAAAAAACTGGCCTAAAAAAGTGACTCTCCTGTGAAGATCCTCAATTAAAATCTGGAGCAGTAGTTAAGTCTGTGGCACATTACGTGGGAAATAGATGCATCGGCAGAGATGGTGAAAGTATAATGGGAGAAGGAAATAATGGCTTCTTTGTAAAAGAACAATAGTTGTGGAGCTCACTGTGACTTGTTTGGCCACAGCATACTTATACCAAGGCGGGTATACGAAAATGAAAGAGGTGAGAGAAGTATTTGCAAGAGGAGCAGTGTCAGTTCAGAAAAGAAAAGGGGTGTAGATCATATGTTCATTTTGTTCGTTTGAGAGGGTTGACACCATAGTGAAACCGCTGTCTGAGTCACATTGAAATTAGAATAACCAAATAATAGTGACGAAATACAGAATGTGTTGAGGTTATATGGTGCATAAGGTAATTGGATGCATCAGAATACGCGAGCGGGAGAATGAGCTAGGGGCAAGAACCGAGACATCAGATACAAGACGAAACGCTGGAGCAAAGCTGTGTAAAACGAAAAGGAAAATGAACCCCAAATGGAATCTGGAATTTCTGATGGCTGCTTGTGATGAAATGTTGTCTGGTTATGGTCAAAGAGGCTGCTGACACAAGTTAATGTGTTAGAAAGTGCTTTTAGGAGGCGAAAGTTGACAGTAAAAGTTTGCATGAGTAATGTTTTGAAAGAAATAAACCTAGAAACTTCCAGCGACGAACGTCATTACAGTTGGTGAAACAAATGAAGACCTTGATTCCTACAAGTATTTTACATGTCTGTTATACCAACAAGAAAACCAAGGACGCAAAATGAACTACAAACAACTCCCTGTTTTCTTTGCCTCTAAAAACACTAATTGCCCCTAGGAGATGCCATATTCATTCTAAGTTAAATGATATACCACATACAACCACTCATAAATACACACACACATACACATATATTTATATAGGCTATATATATATATATATATATATATATATATATATATATATATATATATATATATATATATATATATATATATATACAGTATATATTATAAAGTAACATTATAATATATCTGAAACACAACAGAAACATTCTTATTCACGAAACTAGTCTTTTAGACCTGATATATTAAGTGTACGGAAAATGCTGAAAGAAACAGCTTAATTAATCTAAAATAAGTTTTTGCTGCCCTCATTCGCAAGGATAGGAAATGAAAGAATCTACAAAATGAAAAATTAACTTGTGAACCTTGATTCTTGATTGGCTGAAGTGAAAAATGGAGGAAGAAAAAACAGTTTTTAAACCGATATCTTTGAACCTGCATGTTGGATCCGATAGATGGCGACTTTTATGAACCGATAAATGTTTCTCGTCTGTCAATCAGGCTTCGGGCTTTCTGCACACGGACTGCTGACTCTACAGTTTCCCGGCAGAACAACTTCCACTTTCTTTCAAATGGAATTAACTTAGAAATTCGAGTTCACAGACGCCCAGTAGAATTTAGTTGATAATTAGGAAAAAATTTCTACTACTACCAATTGATCGTCTCCCGTTAGAGCAACTTCCAATTTCTTTAAAATGGAATTGACTATGAAAATCGTGTCAACAGATGCCCAGTACAATTTAGTTAATAATCAGGAAAAATCTCTACTATTACTACTTGTAGGAATAAAATGAAATTATACCGCAAAAAAGAACAACACTAGCAATATCGAAAGTGGAACCAGAGGCATCAGCAAATAGTGTTTCAGTTCCTGCTTTCATTAATTAGCAACAACGGCAACAACAAAACCTGAAAGGGGAGTACGAATAAGTTTAGTTCCTGTGTTTGTTTTCCTGCTCGCGTTTGCAAACACAAACAAACTGAACCACTAACAAAGGTCGAAACGGAGGGAATGAAGCCATTCCAAACAGCACTGATGTCCCGAGGAAGCTTCTGAGAATTCACTCAACACTGACGGTGAAAGCATCAAGGAAATGCCATTATAAAAAACCAACACACAAGCACACAAAAGGTAAGAAAGAGTGAGGCAAAAAATTTGGTACGACAATAGCTAAAACAAATATGTCATTTCTCATGAACAGAAAAGGTGTAGCATAAAATCTTATAACAAATACTGATTAAAGGGAATGGAAACGAAAGAAACATTTTGGATGAAAATCATTACAAAACACACCATTTATTAAAACAGAGTTAAAGTATAAAAAAGGAACTTTACAAAATCCTTTCACGTTAATAGGATGAGAGCATGCAATGGATATCCTCTTGCCAAGTAAATGAAATGTCTGTCCGAGACTAACATATAATTATGAAAATGAACAAAAATGAAGTTATTTAGCTGGCAAAACTGAAATTTGTAAAGGACGAAAGGTCAGTTATGCGGATGCTAAATATACAAGAATGTCTCTCTCTCTCTCTCTCTCTCTCTCTCTCTCTCACACACACACACACACACACACACACACACACACACACATTATTTATATATATACATATATATATATATATATATATATATATATATATATATATATATATATAATGTATATATAATATATATAAAGTATATATGAAAGAGACAGACAGGCAGACAGAGAGTTTGTATGGGAGGGACTCGGTTGTTTGCTTAAGGGCAGAAAAAACGTCGGAATTGCGACAACTTATTCACTGCAGTACTTTAAAAGACATACACGGTTCCCATTACCAGAGCACATTCTTATAAAAAAAAAAAAGGCCGAAAAAACAAATCCTGATTCGTAAAAGCTATAAAGGCATTAATATTCAATTTCCCTTAATAAGCAAATCATTCATTCGCACCCCCAAAAACATATATTCCTTTGATACAAACTGTAATAAAAATATAAGAAGTAAAAAATGCGCCGAGGTTTCTTAGTCGCAATCGAGTTTTCTGTACATCGTATAACCAAGGCCACCGAAAACAGATCTATCTTTAGGTGGTCTCGGTATAATACTGTATGAGCCGCGGCCCATAAAACTTTAACCACGGCCCGGTGGTGGCTTGGCCTATATCGTTGCCAGACGCACAATTATGGCTAACTTTAACCTTAAATAAAACAAAAATTGATGATTAGAGGGTGGATGAGCAACATACCAGTTTGCAGCCCTTTAGCCTCAGTAGTTTTTAACATCTGAGGGCGGACAGAAAAAAGTGCGGACGGACAGACAAAGCCGGCTCAAAACTAAAAAAGAAATAATTAAATATTCGCAAATTGACAAGTCATAGATATGGATCACCAACGTGGAAACTTACAGGGTAAAATTACTTCAATGTAAAATCATTTTAATGTCAACATAGCAAAACAAAAAGGATTGGTGAATGGTTTAAAACCTGACCATCTTCTTCTAAATTTAATGTTGTTCACGCTCAAATGGAATTAGACAATTCAGACCACCAGAGGTAATAGATGAGAAGATAATTTATAGCACCAGAGGTAACTGATGTGAAGGCACAAGTTTCCTTTTGCCTTCACACTAATAGTCAAGAAAAGGTACGTAAACCTATGTTATATCCTCGCAATGTTCATGGTCACCCGTAAGCAAGCCATAAGATTAGAGCAGTTTGATTATGTAAATATGGCAACCTTAAAACTATCACTACGCTTCTTTCTTAACTTAATTCAATGAGTCTCTGACTCCGTTTGACCTTATCTATGCCAAAAGTAACAGATGTCACATTATGGCTACATCTCTACGATATTTTGAGATACTGCTCATTAGCTGTAGCTGTTATTATAATTCTTGTCTGCACATTTTCTCCTACATAACGCTGGCAAGGCCCAGGGAAGACTCAGTTTACCTGTCGTCCCTCTTACCTGTCGTCCCTCTTGCACTATGGCTTTATCGGACTGGATTCTTTTTGAAGGGCAATGAACATGAATTCAAAAGAGCGACCTGGTCACCTCTCCTCTCATGCACCAACCCGCATGTTGGTTTTAATCCCTCACTCGTTTCAAGAACCATATCAGTATCAGTGATGGGTTGTACTGACATTTATACACCAGAGTGCTCTGAGAGCTTAGCATATGTAATAGCTCTTAGGGAAAACCTTGCCTCCCACCTCCCACCTCCCACCACCTCGTACAAATAAATGATAAAACACGTATGTTTTGGGCCCGGGATGACAACCTTCCAACCTCTAAATCACGGGAGAATCAGAGCATATTTCCTGACTATCTTTAATGCACGCGTCAAAATATTATTTTTCATATGCTTAGCTATGACTCTCACAAAGTAAATGGGACTATAAATTCGATTATTTAGACTTCAATAGCAAATTTTATATTACATCAAAAAAGTATACGGTAATGAGGCAATAAACAGTTTAAATTAGTGTACCCCTTATAATAAAGCAATGTGTTTTCTCTCCAATCTCAGGTATAACTCACTGCAGCTTTTTTTTTTATCCACATCTCTAGTTATTACCTTAGTCTACATTAATACTCCATATAATATCTATTTGTGATCACGTAATCGTATTATGATGCGATCATGACCAGGTCATATGTCAGAAAATTAACTATAACTTATCATTCTTTCATAATGCTGATACTGATATCATCAACTTGTCTAACCCAAAATAGTATGCACAGTACATTAAGTTCTTTCCAGTAATATATCATACGACACTTTACTATCGGATATTTTCATAAGATTTACATTCTTTTTTACTGCAAACTTTGCTTTGGACAATAAAATGAGATGGTGATTTCGTACAAGTAACATTTCTTGTTTACTACACAAAGCATAATACTTCATTCTTTATTGCGTTTGTATACTGCAGTGTACATGTTGGATGCCTCTCGCAATAAAAGATGAAATATGAATCATTCTTGTCTCTATTATATTTAGGAAACAGCGTGATTTATGATTACGTTCAAAAGATTGTACAGAACATTTGATCATCTGCGTGCACAAAACATTAAAGTTTATCAGGTAAGTACATTTTGCTTTTTACCACACTGTACTCACGTAATTGTTTACTGTCATAATCACATGCAAATAACGCCATGAACTTTTCTAGGCTACTCGACTACATAAAAGCTGCAATTTTCTTTCCAGTAAGCAATCATATAATCCTCTCTCATTACAGATTATCATGCTAGTCACTTTAGCTACTTTCATATCCCTTTCCATCTCTTCACATACACGCACACACATACTGTACATTATTATATATATATATATATATATATATATATATATATATATATATATATATATATATATATATAAGGAAAACTACAGGTAAATAACAGTGAGAAGATCTGTACTAAGGGCATTCTCTTGGTAGATTTTATTTATATATATATATATATATATATATATATATATATATATATATATATATATATATATATAAAATCTACGATGAGAATGACCTTGGTATGGATCTTCTGACTTATTTTCCTGTATATTTTTATATGATATATATATATATATATATATATATATATATATATATACTATGTGTGTGTAGTAACATAATGCATGTGTATGTCTATGTACTGTACGTACCTGTCTATATATAGCTCAAAACAACAAATTTAGCATATTGTAGTGAAGTAATGTCAGAAACCTAAATTTCGAGGAGCTTGGGTAGATTGGTTTTTGGATTACTCTCGAGTCCTAAAGTACCTCCAGATTTAATCGACGTTGATACATGGACCTGGGATTGCGTTCAATAAGGCCTTTTGATAATCATTGGCTTAAGAAGCCATCCAAGCTTCTCTGACGTTCTGGGTATTCAATGACAACAGGGGTGTCTAGTTGGTGTTTTTTATTTTGTAAACTTTTTATTATTACTCAGAAGATGAACCATATTCGTATGGAACAAGCCCACAGGGGCCACTGACTTGAAATTCAAACTTCCACAGAATATGGTGCTCATTACGAAGTAAAGTAGAGGCCTCACTTATTAAAAAGATAAAATGAATAAATACATCAAAATGGATTAAAATGCAATGAAAATAGCATTAGGGTAATAATGCATTAAATCTTCGCTTGAACTTTTGAAGTTCCAATTGCACAACATCCTCAGGGAGATTGTTCCACAGTCCACTTGCGAGGAAACTGACAAATTAAGTCGGAAGAGGTTGCTTTCAGCCACTTTCATATTAAAAACTGAATAAAAAAAACCCTCTTAACTGGAAGATCCAAGCTGTCTTTTGTAGTTGCTAAAAGGAAAAGCATTGCATTTTCACTGGGAATAGCCCATCTCGGATGGGATGCCTGATGACTGAGTGCTGAGGTATCTGCATGTAACTACTTGTGCTTAGTGAATGACCTTTGTTCTCTCAACCAATTGGGATAATACCTCTAACTTTTCAATATACGATATACTGCGCACTGGTATATAAAGTTCGACTGGAACCTTGTATTCAACGTAAAAAAAAATGTTTTGCAGGTAGAGGGTGAGAAAAAGAATTTTTAATGCAACAAGAGGATACCATTCTTTAAATATCTTTTGTTAACAAAATATTTTTTATATCGCGTGAGCAAAGTATAAGTGAAATAAGATGTTCGTCACAGACATAGTTGGTTTGTTATTCATGTTATTATAGCAAGTATATTTTGATCATTTTTTCATATACGAATAACGGTAAAATTATGACGATACTCATAATCTTAGATTTCCTAGGGGTTTTTCATATCTTTTAGAACAATAGAACAATGTTAGCATGCTCTTAGGAGGGAAAAAAGTTTGTCATCACTCCTGAAACTCTTCAGACTCTATTTATTGTGCTGTAAGTTCATAGAAAAAAAAAGATATTAGATTCATTCACCCTCTGCTCGACAAAAAGAATTATGTTATACCGATATCGATACTTGTGTTATCTATATCATTCCAAGTGACTCCGTTATCATGCATATTAAACAAAATAACGGTATTCCTCATTATCTAGGCCTCTGAGACATTTTACGTATTCAAACCTAGCGCCTTTCAGTCTAAAACTTTAATTGCTCACTTTACAAACACAGAGTGAAGTCTGCAATCATATTTAAATTTGTACTAACACTTAACATTCTTGCATCACTGAGAGCGTCACCTAATTTTGACTCTTGATTCACATAACATCAATAAACTTACTCATTTGACACTCGACTACATTCTTGTCAAAGCGCACATGACCACTCGAAGTTTTTGTTATTCTTTAATGAATTAACTCATTAACTATCCCTTTGCTGTCACTGTCTTTTAGTACAATTGGCCCTTTACTATTTCAGCGCAACGTTCGTGCTTTCAAATTCTAGTTGAAATTCCAAGACGAAATAATTCATCATCTCTCAGCAGCTCTTCACTCCGAATTAATTTGACATATTCTTGAGTAATTTTACATGCACCTCTCTCTCTCTCTCTCTCTCTCTCTCTCTCTTGCTCTTCAACTAACAAGCCCGGAAAAAACCTACTTTTATTCCATGATGATCGTCTGCTTCTCTCTCTCTCTCTCTCTCTCTCTCTCTCTCTCTCTCTCTCTATATATATATATATATATATATATATATATATATATATATATATATATATATATATATATATATATATATATATATATATATATATATATATATATATATATATATATATATTGCATCAAATCCAGGCAAGTAAAGGGTGCAAGGACATGAATCAGACCAAGCGCTTCCATGCATTACCGGGCTTCAGGCACTACAAGTGCTATGGACGTAACAGTCACAAGAAGTCTCCATGGAGGATAAGGAAAAATAACAATTGTCATACGATGGTAATCCCTAATAACTACTTTTTTAAGATGCCCTTTATTAAGATTTCGTCCATTTTATATAAACCCAGGTTGATATTTCATAAGTTATCTCAGTGTTTGTTTCAATAAGAGATCATTTGACTAAAATTTTTCTCACCAGATCACTTCAAAATATAATTTCCTTAGATTCTTAGATAATGCATTTGACATGTTATGTTTTCTTACGCTACAGTAATATTTCAGTTAAGAAGCCAGTCTCCACTTTGTCCCACGTGTGTTTTATAGAAAAATTCACTTTTCTGTCCCGGAATATTTCTAATTCCTAGTTAACCATAGTGTTTCAAAAACACTTTATGACACCTAGGCTAATATCAAGGAAGGTTATTGGGCACTATCACTGTTTGGTGTAATGTTTTCCTTATTATGAAGATATGAAGATACAAGATATATATATATATATATATATATATATATATATATATATATATATATATATATATATATATAATTTATATTATTTATATAATATATATATATATATATATATATATATATATATATATATATATATATATATATATATGTATATATATATATATATATTTACTTATTTATAAATATATATACACATATATACATATATATACACATAAATATGTATATGTATAATGTGTACATATATATGTATATATATACACATATATACTGTACAGTATATATATAAAATGCCCAGCACAATGAAGCTCGAAATCTGTTACCATGATAGACCAATGTAGAATGAACAAGTTAGGATTGCCAAGTGCAAATCGAAGACAAAGGCAAAGATCTTACGCAAATGTATCTATTTAGAATAAAATCACAAGCTATGAAAACGCAGAGAACCATGTGAAAATCATTCCATAAAACTTGAATGGGAAGAAAGTAAGTAAACATAAACGCAATGACAACGAATAACAATACTACAGTCATCAAGATACTGCAGATATTCTTCGAAGCTGGGTCCTCCAAAACCTAATCACTTACGATCATTCACGAGGCCATCTTTGACCAAAATTCTGAAGAAAAAAATCGAGCATAGCCTTTCATGCAATCTTGTTAAAGAACAAGCAATCAAACGAACAGACAAACACATAGGCAAGCAAATACACAAGTTGAGCCAAGCAATAGTCTCCTGAGAAGTAAAATGAATTTTAGAATTGTTGAGAAACGGAAAACATGGTGCTCAGTAATTTTATGGTTAAAAAGTCTCGAAAACCTCCCAAGTTTTGGACTTTTAGGAAATGATTCCGCAACTGCTGCAAAATATTTATATTTTTGTTATAGCTCTTAATCCAGATACACTGGTAATGAAGTCAAGATGCAATGAAACGCTGTTTGTGTAATCCATCCACTGGATACAGAAGGAACGGAGTGAATTCTTTATATTCTTTATACTTCCACTGGAAGAATGGGGTTGGGGTTAGTAATGGCACCAGTGGGCAAAGTTGGACTTTTGGAACTTCCCACCGTCCATCACAGCCCTTCTGTTTTGCTCAATTCAAAGCAATATCTCCATAATTTACGAAGTCAGTCAGGGTCAAAGACCGCAGCAAAAATTAGAATTGCTATTTGTTACTAATGAAAGTGAATAAACTTAAACTACTGCAAAGAAAGAGTGAAAAAAAAGAAAAACCTCATATTTGATTGTTTTCCCTGCAATGGTAATATTCCCATTTCTGTTCTATGTGAAGTAGTTGGAGTAGTGATATAGGTGGCACATTAAAAAACGTTCATTCCCCAACTGTGACGAAATTCTAACTTAAATTTTGGAAAGCGGAATAAAATAAATAAATATCTAAAGACAATAATCATCACGGGCAAAAACGTGATGAAAGCACAAAAGGGGTAGTATAGTAAAGCCCAGCCACAAGAGACAGATCTGGAGGTCAGGGGATACAAAGGAGGGGGTAGGGCGCACGACTTAACTCAACAACCTGATAAATAATGATGAAAGTGAAAAGCAGAAGGAGGAGTCTTTTCTCAAGCAGTACAGAAAGCGAATGCCATTATAATGCGCATAATTAAGAGGCTTCGATTTGGACGAACCACCGCTGATGATGTGAAAATTATGGAAGAGCGCCTGATTCCAGTATCACCCAACAGTGATCCGGCCCAGGTTTTTGTTGAACATTACTCTAGTCTCCGCAGCAGCAACTGCAACAGTCGGAATGAGTTCAACCGTATTATTCTCGACGACAAAGAAGAACAAAGAAGAAAAAAAACTTCTGAGTGGATACATTTGCTAAGTGTCTTCAAATTGTGTTGCCTGAAGAAGTGCAAGTGTCTATCGTTTCAGGTATGGTTAGCGTTGTGCGTATTATACTGGCACTCGCTTTCTATACTGATTGAGAAAAGACTCCTACTTCTACTTTTCGCTTCCATCATAATCTACCAGGTTACGGAGTAGAGCCCTAAGCCCTACCCCTTCCTTTATATCCCCTGACGTCCATGTCTGTCTCTTGTGGGCCTGTGGCTGGGCTTTACTACCCCTTTTGTGATGTCACCACTTTTTTTGCCCGTGATTCCAGTCCTTTTTTGCAATGGCAACGCCCTGAGAAAAATGTGGTAACAAATGAATGGTGTTTATTTAGGTTTTGGATATAGTTTTCTTAGTCCTATGTGGCTTCTCCGTGATTATCGTCAGCTCAGCTCGTTTGCTGCATAATTATACAACACACACACACACACACACACACACACACACACACACACACATATATATATATATATATATATATATATATATATATATATGTGTGTGTGTGTGTATATATATATATATATATATATATATATATATATATATATATATATATATATATATATATGTGTGTGTGTGTGTGTGTGTGTGTGTGTGAAAATATTCTAACTATTGAGGCTCTTTATTTAGGTAGGTCAACGGTTTGATGAAAACCAAAACCCTGCAGGTAAATTCAACGTGTGTGATAATTAACACCACTTGCTATTCATACACATTAAGAAAACGGCTGCTGTAAGCAGTCCGTACCTGAGCATCAGGAAATTTGGATTTTGGTGGTTAATTTGAATGGTATTCTGTAACTTCAAAATTTCATTATTTCAAAAAACAAACCTTGAAAGGCACCCTTCCAGAATACGAGCTTTCAGAAAAACTAAGTATCACGGCTGTATCTTTTACCATTATTGCTCCACAGATATGTTACGTCCCTCACCCACCCACCACCCCCCTACCACATCCCCTGAACGCCAAAAATCGATATCTGGATCTCCAGAACGGCTGGACGGATTTCGATGAAATTTGGCACGATTAGAGACCTCAGTCAGAAACCTCTAAAGCCAAAGCTTCATCCCGATCGGTTGAATATTTCCAGAGCATAAAGGGCAAAAATCGGCTCCGTACACGTCATCGTGTTTTTTCCTTGACATCCTGGACTACCTCCTTACCTTGATCAAATGCTCTATCATTAAATTGGTTCCTGGTTTATTAAAAGAGTACTTTTAAAGCATATGAATCGCAAGAGATATTTTGAAAGATCATTGGATAAAAAACTTCTGCTAGACGATAATAGGCCTAAGATTACCGATCCACAGAAACTTGATAGTACTACAATACATTTCCTTAAAGCTTTAAAGAAACAGGGAAATTAAACACAATACCACAGTATTAGAAATAGATGACCTCAGATCTAAGCGGAATTGAGAAAATAAACTTCGTTTTGTGCTTTCAAGATCGAAAGATGGAAGGAATCAACTTTCCAAGCAGTGAGACCTGTCGTAGCCTTGGAAACCATGTCACTGATATTTTACAATAGGCCTAATAAGGGTTTGTCTACAATAAAAATGATTTACGTGCAAATACTATTAAACTCACCAAGAGCCACAATAAAGAACGTAAAATTTTATTGATAGACAGATGTAAACGCACCAATTAGAAGAGATGAGACAGATGTAAAAGCACCAGTCATAACAGATGCAAGTGGTACTAGATGCCTCAACTTGGGAATACTAACCCTCTTGGCTACTCCAGGAAGACGGTTCTTTCACACCAAAATGCAGGAAATTCATTGCTTTTAAAAAACTGCCATTAACGCTTTTCGAGAAATATATTAAATTAGACATAAAACTTAACGGAACAAACCTTTGGTTCACGTTAATGAAAAGGTTAACTTGACACTTGTCGAAATCAGCGTGCGCTGTCAGTCTCGCATCCGCTCGCTACTTCAAAACCTCTCAAGATTGATGGTCATTCATGAAATCAGTTCAAGAGTAGAATGACTTTCGTAGACAAAAAATTGTTAAGAAAAGGGACTTGTTAATTACACTAAATTTCCAAAATATTGTAGTAATTGGAAACAGAGTAATGGAAAAATGAGACATTTGATTCTCATCTAGATGAAAAAAAAGAAGAAAATTGTTACGTAAGATAACGGACGAATATTGACGTAACTTTTAGTTCAGCAACGAATCTTGTGAATATTGAAAAGGCCGATAAACACTAGGTTCAGTTTTTATACATGTTCTTCATTATTTACGGGAGTTAGAGTTACATATATATACTCAATTTAATTATCCGGTTCTTATATTTAAAGCATAAATCCAATGGTAAACAAATAATTTAGATTTTAGATATAGTTTTCTTAGACATCTGTGGCTTCTCCATGATTATGGTCAGCTCAGCTCGTTTGCTGCATAATTATACAATATATATATATATATATATATATATATATATATATATATATATATGTGTGTGTGTGTGTGTGTGTGTGTGTGTGTGTGTGTGTGTGTGTGTGTGTGTGTGTGAGTATGAAAACATGCTAACTATTGAGGTTCTTTATTTAGGTAGGTCAACGATCGCGAAAACCGAAACCGCGTAGGTAAATTCAACGTGTGTGATAATTTTTAATTATGATAACTGACAGTAAGTCAGCCAGCTTCTCATAACACCACTTACTACTCACACACATTAAGAAAACGGCGTCTCTTCTAATGCTGTAAGCAGTCCGTACCTGAACATCAGGAAATTTGGATTTTGTGGTTAATTTGAATGGTATTCTGTAACTTTAAAATTTCATTATTTCAAAAAACAAACCTTGAAAGGCACCCCTCCAGAATACGAGCTTTCAGAAAAACCAAGTCTCACGGCTGTACCTTTTACCATTATTGCTCCACAGATATGTTAGGTCCCTCATCCACCCACCACCCCCCTACCACATCCCCTGAACGCCAAAAATCGATATCTGGATCTCCAGAACGGCTGGACGGATTTCGATGAAATTTGGCACGATTAGAGACCTTAGTGAGAAACCTCTAAAGCCAAAGCTTCATCCCGACCGATTGAATATTTCCATTTATAAAGCGCCACAGTCGGGGTTTTTGTGTACTCCGGGTGACTGGGCTTTACTAACCGCCAACTACCGGGGTGGTTGTGGTTGATATGCAAACTAAAAAGCGGAAAAGGTCCCAAAGAGGAAGTAGAACCAAGAAATGGTCTCTCAAAAATACAAATATAAAGGAACTGTAATATATGGGATCTGAAAAAGCAAAGAGATATCATGCAATTGGTGTACTCACTTATATAATCATCCTGTCCTGGGTATCTTGACAAGATATCATTAGCCAAGGAGTTCGGACTGGCCTCAACTCCTCTCCACCAAACGGTCACCATAGCGAAAATGAGCAATGTGTTCACCATCACTATGAAAAAGAATGCGGGTGGGCACTCGAGAAACGAAAAAACAAACGACCTTCCGTTGTCAAGGAAATATTAACAGAGGCTGCTGCTGCTGCTCTTTTCTTTTCTACTGTTCTGTATTTCTTCTTTCCTCTCCGTTAATTATTCTGAAGCCATTTTCCCGCTTATTAAGCAGGGAGATTGCCTCTATTTTATCTTACTTCATCTAAAAAGCACCATCACTCCTCTTTTGCTTCCCTGGCGAAGGGAAATTTGGAAGAATGCGAATTGCTCTCAATGATTTCAACGTACTTACAAGCTAATTCCATGTTTTACTTCTATATCATTTCCACTTCCACTCCTATTTACTATTTCTTTCGAACACTGTTTAGTCCAAGCAACTTTGAAAAGGCCTTTTTCCTAATTTATTGTTTAATCTATTGTTTACTGTCATGGGCTATATGAATAAACTCATGATTTTTTTTATGTGGCATCCAAGTGTAAAATACAAAAATAAAATTATATTATGAGTCATGTATAACATACTTGCGTTTGTTTGTTGTCAGTTTAATTTTCAGTATGCGGATCATCATTGGTTGTTGATTAGAATGATTTGCAAAAAGGGTATACGTTCTACGTCAGAACAGCAACGAGAGGTCAGAGCTAAATTTTTTTTTTTTTAAATACGAGTATATTTAGTTATTTTCTTTTTTATACCTCCCTGTGTATGATACTAATACATGACTGAATGACCACAGATGAAGGATGTTCAATTATTTTCCTTGTTTGGTACGATGACTTTATGCAAACGTTATCATCTTGACAAAATATTCCACACAATTTCTTGCCGTTCCATGTACCATAACCTTATTTCATCACCATCGCCGTGTCTACTGATTCTGAAAGAGCATCTTTAAGTGACAACACACCGGTCTTATGCTCCAAGGAATAAAAACCTTTACATTGCTCACTATAATTCATCGCCAGAACCAAAACGTTTCCTTATTGTGTTGTTATTTTTTTTTTTTATTAAACGTCCAAACTCCCCCCTCTCTCTCTCTTCCTGGCAATCTTCTTTAACGTCTCCTTATGACTTTTATTACAAAATATTTGATTACGAACAAAATTATCGACACCAAATGCAATACACCATCAGTTTTAAAACGAGGATCTCGTACGATTAGAATGAGCGCCTTATTTTCGGGATAATATCCTTGAGAGACGACAGAGCCGATGAACTCTGAGAGACGCGAACCGTCCGCCTCGGACACGTGCAGGAGAGCAACTGAGCTGCCTGGGTTCTCGCGAGTCGAGACTCCCGCGACCAATATGACGGTAGAGTGGAATTACGCTGCCGAATTTAAGGAATGCAAGGGTGATTCTTCTATCCGCCGAAGACCAAGAGCTAATCAAGAGGGAACATTCCGTATCTGTGCGATATACAATCTGAATAGTTTATAATTCCTTTGAGAACCCGTTCCATAAGGGTTTATAATTAAGTTCCCTTTCGTTATACCCTATCGCATGCTAATGTTTAATATACTGCCTTCAACAAACCGACCTTGCTCTGCAGATCGTTTCTAGTTGTACGCTTTCCTCAACACACACACACACACACACACACATATATATATATATATATATATATATATATATATATATGTGTGTGTGTGTGTGTGTGTGTGTGTGTATATATATACATTCATCACATACACAATTGTTCTGTGCATTAGTAGAATTACTAACAGGACGTCATTCAAACTGGATGGCAATTAGTAGAGATATTTATTCAGAAAAAGTTACAAGCTTTCTAGATGCCATCCAGTTTGAATGAGGTCCTGTTAGTGATATATATATATATATATATATATATATATATATATATATATATATATATATATATATATATATATATATATATATAACTATCAAGGGGGATCCAGGAATAAACAGCACGCATATCAAAACAACAGTTTA
>NC_089751.1:26084634-26114634 GCF_040412425.1 Macrobrachium rosenbergii | reverse complement strand
AATATTCTATATCCTTCTTATTTCTATTTTCAGGTCTTGATACTTATCAATTTTTTCTCTTCTTTCTCATCTACTCTGGTGTCCCATGGTATTGCGACATCAATGAGTGATACTTTCTTCTTGATTCTGTCAATCAACGTCACGTCTGGTCTATTGGCACGTATCACCCTATCTGTTCTGATACCGTAGTCCCAAAGGATCTTTGCCTGATCGTTTTCTATCACTCCCTCAGGTTGCAAGCTAGTTGGTGTTTCTTGCACAGGCTCCAGTGGAGGGCTTTTGCTACTGAATCATGCATTGCTATGTGGTTTATGGTCTCGTCCTTCATATTGCACTTCCTGCAGATGGGTGAGATGTTATTTCCATCTATTGTTCTTTAGACACATCTGGTTCTTACGGCCTGATCTTGTGCCACTGTTAGCAATCCTTCTGTTTCCCTTTTGAGTTCCCTCTGTAGCCATTGCCATGTTTCATCGCTGGCCAGCTCTTTAGTCTGTCTCATGTACTGTCTGTGCATTGGTTTGTTGTGCCATTCCTCTGTTCTGTTTTTCATTCTCTTGTCTCTGTATATTTCTGGGTATTTGTCTACTTTTGTCAGTCCTTCTTCCCATGAACTCCTTAGCCACTCGTCTTCACTGGTTTTCAGATATTGCCCCAGAGTTCTGCTCTCGATGTTAACGCAGTCCTCTATGCTTAGTAGCCCCCTCCCTCCTTCCTTTCGTGTACAGTCTGTCTGTATTTGCTCTTGCGTGTACTGCTTCGTGTATTGTCATGTGTTTCCTAGTTTTCTGGTCTATGCTGCGAAGTTCAGCCTTCGTCCAATCCACTGCTCCTGCGCTATATCTGATTACTGGTACTGCCCATGTGTTTATGGCTTTCGTCATGTTTCCGGCGTTGAGTTTTGACTTGAGTATCGCCTTAAGCCTCTGCATATTTTCTTTCCTGATCGTATCCTTCATCTCTTGGTGTTTTATATCCTCTCCTATTATTCCCAGGTATTTGTATCCTGTCTCATCTATGTGTTTGATGCCATTCCCGTCTGGCAGCTTTATCCCTTCAGTCCTTGTTACTTTGCCTCTATTCCAAACTCCATCCTCATGTCCCCAGATACAATCCTTACAGTCTGGATTAGGGTATCTATTTCCTTGATGCTCTTACCATACAGCTTGATGTCGTCCATGAACATCAGATGGTTAATTCTGTTGCCTCTTTTCTTGAGTTGGTACCCAGCATCAATCTTCTGCAGTACTTTTGTCATGGGAATCGTGGCTACTACAAAGAGTAGTGGGGACAGTGGGTCGCCTTGAAAGATCCCTCTCCTGATGTTAACCTCTGCTAGTCTTATCCCAGAGCTTGTAAGTACTGTATTCCAGTTGCGCATTGTATTCTTTAGGAACCTGATCGTGTTTTCTCTGTCCCATATATTTTCAGGCATTCTGTTAGCCACGTGTGTGGTATCATGTCGAAGGCTTTCTTGTAGTCAATCCATGCCAAGCTTAGGTTGGTTCTACTTCTCTTACTATTCTTCATTACCATTTTGTCCATCAGGAACTGGTCTTTTGTGCCCCTATACTTCCTTCTGCAGCATTTCTGTTGGTGGGGGATGGTGCTTGTATCCTCTAGGTAGCTGTATAGTCTTTCACTGATGATACCTGTTAATAACTTCCACATTATTGGTAGGCAGGTGATAGGCCTGTAGTTACTTGCTATATTTCCCTTGTTCTTGTCTTTCTGTACTAAGGATGTTCTCACTGTGGTCATCCATTTGGGCGCATGGTGGTTTGTGATACAATGCTGCAGTTGCTCTGCTGTTCGTGGGTGTAGGGCCTTAAAGTTTTTGAGACAGTATCCATGGACTTCATCGGGACCTGGGGCTTTCCAGTTGGGCATTTTCTTTAGTTGGTGTCCGACTGTGTCTGTCGTGATCTCGGTGAATGTTTGTTTTATCCTCCCCATTTCTTCTGGCTTGACTTCCTGGAGCTATGTTGCATGTTTGTTGTGTGATACTGGATTGCTCCGTATGTTTTCCCAGTCCCCTACTTGGCTCGGCTTCAGGAATTCCCTGGTGGTTGTCTTCCCCTCTTAGTCGGTTGTATAGTTATATATATATATATATATATATATATATATATATATATATATATATATATATATATATATATATATATATATATATATATATATATATATATATATATATATATATATACATATATATATATATATATATATATATATATATATACATATACATATATATATATATAGTATATGTATATATATATATATATATATATATATATATATATATATATATATATATATATATATATATATATATATATATATATATATATATATATATATATATATATATATATATATATATTTTTTATAAATATTACTGCTAAAGATAACATTTGATTGTAAATCAAATATCAGCCTGACCAAGACCGGGAAAAGCCATTGTCTGCATTTCTTCAGTTCAAACTTTAACATCCGTTGGAGAAAGGAATAGGTAGCATTTAGGCATTTACATAGGAGAAATTTCCATATTCAACTTTAAGAATAGGTGGTCCTAAAGTCCTTTTTCTTTCTACCTGTCTCTCGTGGCGAATGTTTTTAACAGAGCATAGACGCCTAAGGCATGACTGTAGGCCTGTTTTGACCCAGCGCCCGGTCAGGGAACTTCAGAGAGAAACTAGTCGCCGTCTCGAGCAGACGTCTGGAAGGTGGCCCTGTCCCCGCCTTTGTCTATTATTTTATTAGTGAATGGTGGAGCAAAAACACACCGAACTTCAGCACGTCCATTGTAAATCAACGCCGTCATTAAGGTAGATTCTGTGTGCTGTTGAAACTTCGTCCATTCTTTTAACCTCTTTTTCTGTATTTCACATTTTTTTCTTTGTTTTCTTCCTTCAGCCACCACTTAGGATATATGTGTTTAAGAAGTCTAGATTAAGCCTAATTATTATATTGTGAGCTTCAACCCCGTTATTCCAGTAAAATACCTAGGATTTAGGTAAGCAAAATCAGGTTAAATCTCGATGCTTTGTATGCCTGGCGTCCGAATGTTTGGAAGAACCGTTGCGTTTAAAATCAAATTCATCTCAAATATTCTTGTTAAGGTTAATTACCATAACTGGCGACCTTTAGCTAATTAACGACTGTCTTTGAGGTTAACTTTTGGCTTCAAGTGGCAGGTTACGAGTAATCTTGGTTTGCAGGGCCGTAAAAAAATAAATTGAATAATACATGATCATTAACAATATATATATATATATATATATATATATATATATATATATATATATATATATATATATATAATAACAGAAACTAAAGCATTTTCAGTTATAACTTTATTTCCATCACCTACGTTTCAGGATACAAATCCCATCTTCACGGCCATAAACAGAGAAAATGAAAAATCCATACATCAGGAATCGGAATAAAATGGAGCACAGTAAATTATACTTAAAATATATAAATAAATAATAGTTACATCAATAAGCTTTGAATTTTAGATGAAAGCAAAATGGCAAATAATTAAACACGAAATTAACAATGAAGAGCAAAGCTACTAAGCATAATGACAATTTCAGGAGAAAAAAAAAGGAAACCGGAATATTTAACACAAAAGCCACACGTGGACATTTGAGAAAATTACATTATTACCCCAGACAGAACAAAAGGATTTAACATTAATCCTTACGAGCAAAATTTTTTGTATATAATTACAAAAAGTAAAAGAGCAAAAAACATCAAGACGAGAACTCACTGATACAGAAGCAAGTAAAGGACTGAATTAATTATTATTTATTTTTTGACACAAGGGAAGGCAAACACAAAGAGGTGAGAAGGTAGAATGGACAAAAGCTAAAGAAATTTGTTCCCAAACCAGTAAAAATCTTCTTTCTGAAAACACCTATTAAAAATTTATCATTACATCGTGAAACTGTTATATCTAAAAGTGGCAGTTTGTTACCCGATTCAGTCCATAGTAAAATTAATGAAATGAGTTAATGGAATTAACGAACAAATGTGCAGGATCATTATCTTTAAAAAGTACAAACGTATCGTCTCGTGTCTTTTATATAAAAAAAAACAGGTTTAAAAGACGGAGGACACTAATCAAGAAATAGTTTTTCCAAGTGACACAAAAATATTGGCAAAGGTGGGACCCAAAGGAGAACCCATTGCCATGCCATCAGTTTATTTGTAAACTTTTCCGTTAGAAATGAAATAGTTATCCATCACAGCCAGTTCCAAAAGCTTCCTGAAAGAGCTAGTATCAAAACCTTCAAAAACACTATCTTCTTCCGTAAGAAATAAAGCACTAATTATTATATCTATAATTTCAGTGAGAGGTGCATACGTGAACAATGAAGATACAGTGTACTAACCATAAAATGACTAGGATGTTGCTGTAAAATCTCAGGAATAAACTGGGAGGAATTTAGTAATGCATATTCATTGCTTGTTAAGCCGTTGAGTAGGGGGACTAGAAATTTGGCTAAGGCAAAATTTGGCGAGTTATAGGCAGCTAATATTGGACGTAAGGGAACATTTTCTTTATGGATTTTAGGTAACCCATACAAGGAATTGAAAGAAGAAGCGGTACTGTAAAGAGAACGATATGTCTGATCATTCAAAATGTTATTATCAACAAGTTGCTTAAGGCTACGATTAATCTTGTCCTCGGCATTGAATATCAGACTAAATTCTGGAGGTCCAACCTCCCTAAATTTTGTAGTGTCGGAAAGGACACGGTTCATCTTGTTGACATATGCACCCTATCCAATAGGACAACGCCTTACCCTTATCGGGTGGACATACAATAGTGCCTTCTCCCTGGGACAGCGACTTGAGAACTTGAAGATCATTTCTTTTAAAAAATGGAAACCATGAAGGAGCCCTATATGAGTTATAAGATTTATGAGCAGCACTCTGAATGAACTGACGAGCATTCTCCAAGTTGGTGTGGGAAGGTAGCTGACGTATGTTATCAAAAAATATTTCAAAGGGTAGGAAGAATTTAGAAAAATTTGGGAAGGCAAAAGTCTAAGCCAAAGGAAAGGAGGAACTTTTCCTTTTTTGAAAGGGAGTAACTAGAGAAATAGAAAACATCTTTTGGAGATGTGAATTTCGGTTGCTTAAGTCCCAATTTTAGAAGCTTACGCTTATGAACTGATTCAACGTCAGCTGTAAACGTATTTGCACAGTTTAATAAACTTTTCATATGTAACCCATCACGTAAGGTCAGAGAATTGAAAAATTTGCCAGACAACAGGGATACAGTGAAATATAGCCTACTAATGGCTTTGGCCTTAAAAGTAATCTCCATATTCAAAAGGATTTCGGTAGAAGTTCTATAAAAGCCACTGCTATATAAAGAAGATCTGTAGTGTTTAAATTTGATAAAATTTGGTGTGACATTACTCATCTGACAGTAAAGTAGAAAATTATGGTCAAGTTCGGCTTTTCTGAGTTTCTTCATCGAGGATTCCAGAAGGCGATAAAGTTTGAGTGTGGCTCCATTGTATTTTTGTCGAATATAATGAATGGCATTCTCGCTTCTAGGAAGTCGAATCTTTAATAGGAACAGTATGGCCTGCAGAAACTTCAGCATTTTCAGTTATAACTTTATTTCCATCGCCTACGTTTCGGGATACAAATCCCATCTTCAGGGCTAAAAACAAAGAAAATTAAAAATCCATACATCAGAAATCAGACTAAAATGAAGCACGGTAGTAAATTATACTTAAAAAAATATAACTGAATATGTTGAAGTTCCTGCTGGCCATACTGCTCCTATTAAAGATTCGACTTTCTAGAAGCGGCAATGCCATTCATTATATATATATATATATATATATATATATATATATATATATATATATATATATATATATATATATATATATATATATATATATATATATAAATATGGTGTCCATAAAGTCATGGTGCAATTTAAAATACTTGTAGCTTCGTAACTATATATGATAAAATTAATCTGTAAAAAGGATAAGAAAGTTTGACGTGTCTAGTTTTTTCTGTTCTTTAGTTTTATGTATTATTTGTTTTATCAAATATTTTTCACAGTTACTGTAACTTAAAAATTACTTCTTTTTTCAGAACTGCTGTCGACCCATGGCTTCACTGGAGGAGAAAGTAAACTGTGCTCTTTGGTTGGCTGAGCTAAAATATACTGTCACTGTCCAAAGAAGTTTTACAGCCCAGTACAATAAAGAAGCACCACACAGGAATTGCAAAGCTAGGTGGATGAAGAAATTTCAGGAAACAGGTTCTGTTAATGATAAACCACGGTCTGGTAGACGGTGTGCTGCTGATGAAGGAACTGCAGCATCTGTAGAACAATCCTTTTTAAATAAATCCGAGAAAGAGCGTAAGACAAGCATCTTCGGAGAGGAGGCTTTCAAAAACTACTACGCATAAGATTCTGAGGAAAAATCTTGAAATGAAAGCGTACAGAATCCAAATCCATCAAATGTTGTTTGAAGAGGAGTATCATACACGGCTTACTTTCTGTCATTAGTTCAATGACAGAATTACTACTGATTAAGCATTTCTGAATGGCCATCGTCTTTATTATTATTCACCGTGCCATGGCGGGGATTAGTAAGGCTTTGCAGTAAATGCAAGATGAATTCTAACAGATTTTCTTGCATCCGTTTTTCACCAATTCTTCAGTAACTAAAAAAAAAAAACAGTAAAATGACATATCAAACATTTGCAAAGAAGCTGCCGATCCTAACTATATTTGTCCTAGCTGGAATATATGTAAAAGAAACTGGAAAGGCGAAAGGAAAACGATCTTTAATGGTAAACGCACATGTATAACTCAATCAATTCCCACAACGTCATTAATGATTCTTATAACAATAGGTAGTGAGTTTTCTGGAGGGTCTAGTAGTGTATTGAATTTCATGCACAGTCACTGAAACGCTTAAATGAAGACAGATCTGTATGTAATTCCATCACATTTTACTCGGTAAAGAGCTACGGGGTTGCCAAACTGGCTTAGTGACCGAGTGCTTCTTTTGGTAAACTACTCGATGAATACTTTCTTTTGTATCACAGTTAATGTGAGAGACAGAAAATAGAACGAGATAATGTCTGATATATACATACATAAATACATTCATAGATATAATTCATATATACATATGTACAGTATATACAATATATATATATATATATATATATATATATATATATATATATATATATATATATATAATACTGTATATATGCATTATTGTTATTATCATTCAGAAGGTGAACCCTATTAACACGGAACAAGCCCACAAGGACCATTAACTTGAAACTCAATCTTCCAAAGAATATGGTGTTCATTAGGTAGAGGTAGTGTGTGAGTGATATATATATATATATATATATATATATATATATATATATATATATATATATATATATATATATATATATATATGTTTATATATATATATATATATATATATTATATATATATGTTTATATATATATATATATATATATATATATATATATATATATATATATATATATATAGCCATGCAACTCAACTGATTTATATGTGTATTCATATTACTCGTGCTAGGCTTCAGTAAGACGGCATGGTTTAGCTTCCAGATTCATTTATTTACAGATATAGGCTAATCATTGGAAACAATCATTCTGGAAAAAAAGGTAATAAAAGTCTTGGGTAAACTGGATAAGAGAATGACTCTAGCTTGTCACAGTCTTCTATTCTTAATGCAGTGACAAAAGGGATGAATTTTTACCTTTTTTTCCTATTCAAATACCTTCTTTAGGTTTCAGTACTATAGTTATCAGGCTGTTATTCATGGAAATAATAGCATCGCATAAATATGAAGTTGGTGGTGAGTTGACACATGGCGTCGAAAGACAATAAAACTAAATACAAAAACGCTGAGTAATGAAAGAAGGGAATGGCAAATGAATTTCTTTTCAATATCAGATGTTAAAGCGTAATAAAACCTCTAATTCAGGAATGGGGCAGGCTGTCAAGAAACAGTGCCATTTACTACTCCAAGTATTTACTTCCATAATCCCTTCGATATCTTACTCCTAGCAAAAAATTACGGCAAGCCATAATCTGGATTTCTTAACTCATCGGATCATTGGACGAAATTAATTTTCGGCACTTTAGCACTTTAGTGGAGTGAGAGGTGAACAATTATTTCTTTAATAAATTCCTACCGACATTGTATCTTTGCAGAGCATCAAAACTCATGGACGGCGTCACTTGGTATCAATTTTATTACCCGAGATTTTTCAGAAGTTTTCCTTGTCAGTGTAGGATAGTCTTACATAAAGTATTGTTCGCGTGGAAGTTCGTTAGTCTGAGATATAATATCATATTAAAGATCAGTGCACATCGCCGTTGTGTTTTCAACTTTATTTTACTTTTTCCACTTGTTCTCTTTCCTTTTTTTACTCTCTCTCTCTCCCTCCATCTTTAGAGCAACTGTAGCCCGTGCAGCCAAATATCCCAGTATATCTTCAAAAGGGTGTTGGTATTCTGTTAGTTTACTCACAAGTAATGTAATACCATTTCACACAGAAAGAACATAAGCACCATCATATAATTTTGTTCCCTGACTCTTTAGACGAAAGCAAGTGAAGTACTGAGCATGTAAAATGAGAATCGCCCAACTGAGTAAAATCATGTAATTAAGAAAACAAGAAATTCTAAAAAAATGGGGAAAATAAAATCGATGAAAACTTCATCTTTTATGGCATATGAAATATTAGTGGATTATTAAGCATAGAGGTGAGTCACTGCACTCGAACGTAGGTCGTGAAATTCTAATATAACATATGACATTGTTCACTCATATTAACTGCATAAAAACCACCATCCCAGAATAAATTTACCTTCTACGATTTCATTGTTCGGCATCTCCCTGAAATGATAGAAGTAATCACAGATAAATATAGAGAATGGAGATTAAAACGATAATTTTATGATTAATGGAATCTAAACAGTCATCTTTTAGACATATTTTTTGTTTGTTGATACATTATTTTCCACTTACATCACGTCTACGTTTTGATGAAGAATTTCTTTTCTTTAGAGAAAGAATACCGACAATAATTATCTTTTGAAGAGGTGATTTGTAAATCGAGTGAAATTTCTAAAGGACTTGAAATATACCGTAGGTTTGTCTCTTGTTTATTGTCTAAAGAGTATATATTAAGTAGAGCACTAGGCTACGAGTCTGCTATTCTCATGGCATAAAATAGGAAGTATATGCATTTCATATATGACCCAATAAAATATGAAAAAAAGTTCTTTGTAAGGCTAAGGAAATTACAAAAACTAGTCAAAAGGTGAATCTATTTCATTTTAACCAGAACGAGGACTAAATAAGGGACTTAACGATCAAGGGAGTGTGGATTTGAGGGAGGTTATTATATTAGGGAGATGCAACTGCCTCTTCTTCTGTTGTCCCTTACCCACTCTGTTTCCTTCTTGTGCCTCTAAGCCGAAGACCAATATTATTCTATTCGTTATGTGAATAATCAGACAAGTATTAGCCTTGCCGTTGTGAGCATTATCATTTAATTCGCCCATAAGTCGTCATGCATCAGAAGGAGAGAAATGCTGCTCAAATTTAATTTTTGCGCAATGAAAGACCCTCCGGCAGCACCACTTAAAAAAAAAAATCTCATTCTGATCAAAAGTCAGTCTCAGGAGACTGACTAGGTAGGTACACTATACCAGGCATCAGTATTAGCCTTCTCTCCGAACGGTAATGAGGTTGTACATAATAGATGTTAATTCGCAGAGAGTTTTCAACGTTCTCAAGAATTAATCCGTTTAAACAAAGATCCCAGGCTCGCTTCACTGACTTCACATACACAAAGCATCACTCACTTGCAATATCAATATGTATGTATGTATGTATGTATGTATGTATGTATGTATGTATGTATGTATGTATATGTGTGTATATATATATATATATATATATATATATATATATATATATATATATATATATATATATATATATAATATAATATACAAATATTTATATATATGTATGTACGTATGTATGTAGGCCTATGTTATGTGTATATATATATATATATATATATATATATATATATATATATATATATATATATATATATATATATATATCTTCTCTTCTTCTTCTTCTTCTTTCGACCTTATTAGTCACACTGTATAGCAGGGTCGGCCGCTCGAGTCAACTTTCTCCATCTATTTCTATTCCTAGCATCTTTTCCCCCAGTCCCACCTCACCCATATCCCTCCTCACCACATCCATCCATCTGATCCGCTGACGTCCCACACTCCTCATCCTCCTCCCCATCACTGGCATGTTCTTGGCTCTCTTGATTGGGTCCACCTCCTCTCTTCTTATTGCATGGCCATAGTCTCTCAGACGAGCTTCCCTCCCTAACCTTCTCCTTTACATTACACATACCACAAATTCTTCTTATATCTTGACTCTCCCTCCTTTCCAGTAGTGATATTCCAGCAATCCATCTCACCATCCCCATCTCGGTTCTTCCCAACAGTCCCTCCTCTTTCCTCTTAAGTGCCCAGGCTTCTGCCCCATATAATAGTACGGGCCTGATAACTGTCTTATAAATCTTCATTTTGAGTTTTAATAGCATTTTCTTGTCTAAAGTAATATATATATATATATATATATATATATATATATATATATATATATATATACTGTATATATATATATATATATATATATATATATATATATATATATATATATATATATATATATATATATATATATATATATAGACTGGTAACGATACCTTCTACGGACTTCACTGAATAGACAAATAACTTTACAGGAATAAAAGCAGCGGGGATGTATTGCCAACACGAAGTTCCTAAGCCATTACTCCCAGTCTGTGAGTATTGGTACAGTTCATATCAGTTCCCCTTATTTTGCAAAATTTAGCATAATGAAACTTGCTATGAATGAGAAAATAATCTGCGATAAAAGAACTGCATTCAATAAAGTTGCAGTGCAGACCGCAAGTGCAACAGATACGTATAAGTAGTAAATCCCAATGTGGAATCTTATTTCCAGAGAACTGCAGGTGCATGGCATAATTCTACAACAGAGATGTACTATATGGCCCTGTAAAGAAAATACGGTACAGTGCAATGCGTCACATCACAATGAAGTTTTGATACAGGCAAGAAAACTTCGTGAAAGCATACATAATCTCAAAACATTTATCTGAAAGATTCTTATTTCTCCCTCTTTCTTTTCACTTAACTAAGACAATCTCCCATAGGTCATACTCGTTTCACTGTTTCACGTAATAATAGATTACATTAAATTCTCGTTTGTCTATCAGATATTTGAAATGTATTATTGAATATAAAATTTTACATTCTAAGAACCTCACAAATGGCGCTAAATCGGTTCCATGTAAGTATTTAAACTTTGGAATTCCACTATGCCCTTAGAAAGACGACGAAGAAGATTCTCCATACGAGAATACGACGAATGTTGGCACCCAGATTCAATTTGCGAGCCCCAAAAACTCTACGGCGACCACACACTATTTTTAACGACTCATATGGAATAAAATTAACCTTATTTCGAAAAACCATTTCCTTACCCAGACTATGAACATCGACCAGTTATGAGCAAATATCAGCCCTGACGAGAAGAAAATAATAAGAAGAACTGGAAAGACCATATATAAAATCAATTCAATTGATGCTGCCATTCTCTTTAACAAGACATGTCTGAAAGAGGATCTACTCCCATCATTTACATATCTCTAATACCCACCTCTTTGTATTCCCATCATTTACATATCTCTAATACCCACCTCTCTGTATTCCCATAATTTACATATCTCTAATACCCACCTCTTAGTAATCCCATCATTTACATATCTCTAATACCCACCTCTTTGTATTCCCATCATTTACATATCTCTAATACCCACCTCTTTGTATTCCCATCATTTACATATCTCTAATACCCACCTCTTTGTATTCCCATCATTTACATATCTCTAATACCCACCTCTTAGTAATCCCATCATTTACATATCTCTAATACCCACCTCTTTGTATTCCCATCATTTACATATCTCTAATACCCACCTCTTTGTATTCCCATCATTTACATATCTCTAATACCCACCTCTTTGTATTCCCATCATTTACATATCTCTAATACCAACCTCTTAGTAATCTCATCATTTACATATCTCTAATACCCACCTCTTTGTATTCCCATCATTTACATATCTCCAGTACCCACCGCTTTGTATTCCCATCATTTACATATCTCTAATACCCACCTCTTTGTATTCCCATCATTTACATATTTCTAATACCTACCTCTTTGTATTCCCATCATTTACATATCTCTAATACCCACCTCTTTGTATTCCCATCATTTACATATTTCTAATACCCACCTCTTTGTATTCCCATCATTTACATATTTCTAATACCTACCGCTTTGTATTCCCATCATTTACATATCTCTAATACCCAACTCTTTGTATTCCCATCATTTACATATCTCTAATACCCACCTTTTTGTATTCCCAGCATTTACATACCTCTAATACCCACCTCTTTGTAGCAAATATAAATTTCTTACAATAAAAATAATTCAAGTGAAATGAGGAACCTTTAGGCTACTTAATTTATTTACATTTTGATTTTAGTTGAAAACATATTTCATTTAGCACCCAATATATTTGGTTTTTACGTTCGCGTAAGAAACTCACTGAGGTTTAGATGATACAGTGGCGCAATAATTAGTGCAATTTATCGTTCACTATGCCTTTTTTTTTGTTATCCCATATAAGAATTCGTCCTTAAGAGATCTAAACTAAATGTATTCGAAATGAGATGAATGTATCCTAAACCTCCACGTCATAAAGGTTTCATTGTTTGTAAGCAAACCTTGCAAATAAATCTTAGAAGAAACAAAAATGCAGATTGATATTCTACCGTGGTATGAATGGATCAGTGATAAAATAGCTAAGCAGACATTTCCTTTCATTTTAGTATAAACTCAGGTTGAAAAATTCTCAAGATGCGATGCTGCAATGGTGAATTCCTTTCCTGCAATATCCAGATTACATGAAAAAATAACTTTACGATATTTTTCTTCATGTTTAACAAAGAAAAACATCAAAGGTTTCATAATACCAGAAATGTTGATACATACAAACGTTCCAAGCATTTTTCTTACAGGCATTCTTTGTACATTTTTTAAACTTATCTCTTCCCCTACAGTTTCTCTCCACATTTCTGATCTGATCTTATGTCAAGTCTTGACACATATATGACATTTAAGAGCTTATTGAAATTTGTATGCTTTTTTTAAGCAGTAATAAATTAAGAACAAAGAGGCAAATTACATTTAGTCAAAAGTAGCATTATCTTAATATGTATGTATACATATACTTACATATATATATATACATACATATATATATATATATATATATATATATATATATATATATATATATATATATATATATATATATAGATAAATAGATGGATACATATTTATTACTAATATTTAGATAAATAGATAGATACATACGTCCTAAAATCATACATTTTTTTGTTTGTTTGTTTATTTACAATGCAACACGAGAGAATAAGGAGGAGAGTAGGGAGAGAGTTCCTGTTTGAAGAGCAAGGCTTGCTTTGTTGGCGATATAATTTCATCTTGAACACCTTTTTATTAACAGCGTACTCTATACGCAGAGTTTAAGATGCTCATTAAAGTGTGGCATTATCAATAGAATGAAATTAAGCTTCCTGCAAACGTTTCCCTTCATTAGGGGAAAGAGAAGTAAGTTGAATGCAAGTGTAATTTTTAGGACCGCAATTACTGTTGGAGAGTGAGCTTTCCATTGTTATCATTATTACGGCACCATTCCTGAGGTTTCCTTTACACAAGTGGCTTCTCTGAAGACAGGAGGCGTTAGTGGATCAGAAGAATGCTATACTCATTTTCTAACTTCAAGGACGATCCTCTACAAAGAAATTTCAGCACACTATCAGCCTCACCGCTTCTCTTACGCAGTGAGAACTATTGATCCCCGGATTGTGCATGGCTCCTCACACACACACAAACACAATATATATATATATATATATATATATATATATATATATATATATATATATATATATATATATATATATATATATACATACATATAATGTGCATATATTATACATATATATATATATATATATATATATATATATATATATATATATATATATATATATATATATATATATCTATATACATACATATAATGTAATATATATTATATATATATACATATAATATATATATATATATATATATATATATATATATATATATATATATATATATATATATATATATATATATATATATATATATATATATATATATATATATATAGTGTGTGTGTATTTAGTCGGTGGTGTTGAACGTTCAAGAAATGCTCGTTCTACATTTTCTTCTGTTTGCTGGCGCCTTTACAGTCACGCTGGCATATTTAGTTTTAGCAACCTTACAAAAGATTGCTAACCTCTATTTGCTCAGATAAATTTGATACAAAGATCTTATTACTCTGCAGCAGAACAACATCATAATGTCATCATCAGGCATTGTTAGGTATCCTAAAATAAATGGGTATATATTTATACTATTGATGACTATAAAATTATTATTAAACTTAAATTAATTTACCTTGTCCACTGTACCCACAACCACTTGCCCGTGAAAACCCTCAGGATCGTAGTACTTAGGTTTCAATTTCTTTTATGAACTGTACGAAAAAATTGCTAATGCACTGGACTTTCACTCGAAAAACCCTGGGTTCAGTCCTGATGTGTCAGAAATTTATTTCAGTGAAACATATATATATATATATATATATATATATATATATATATATATATATATATATATATATATATATATATATATATATATATATATATATATCTGACTCACATCAGGACAGAACATAGGTTTTCAATTGAAAGACTAGACCGCTGCTTGGTTAGATATATATAAATAAATAAATAAATAAATAAATACATAAATAAATAAATAAATATATATATATATATATATACATATATATAAATAAATTTGACTCACATCAGGATCAGAACCCAGGTCTTTCAACTAAAAGACCTGGGTTCGATCCTGATGTGAATCAGAAAGTTATTTCTGCTCCACAAGTGATTGTGTGTAGATTACTTCTATATATATATCTAAATATATATATATATATATATATATATATATATATATATATAGATGGATAGATAAATAGATAGACAGATAGATAGATAGATAGATAGATAGATAGATAGATAGATAGATAGATAGATAGATGTGTATATATGCATGAACACATAAATTACAGATGTGTCCACAGATGTAAAAGTAAACTCCTATTTACTTAGTTTCTCTTTTACCTCAGGATATGATCGCAAGAGAATAATAAAATTACATACGGTAGAAATTTTAACGTAAACGAACTCTCTATTGGGTTAAATATACTATTATATTATTCTCTTATCGAGCATAATAAAAAAAGTAATTTCCTCTTAAACAGGTCAGCAACATGTCATACAGATGACTGGAGGGTACGGGTAGCAAGGAAAATTAATTCGGCATTTTTAAAGCAACAGAGTGCAGCAAGCCTCGCTATATTCTTCCCCTAAAATTAATCTACCAAACACTAAAAGAAAAAAAGAAAAGTCATTTAATTAAAACTCTGAAAAAACAAGAATTAGTTTAGCTTTTTCTGAATAATAATTTTTAAAATTCGCAACCGTGAAAATTCTTTCGTTCAAATAAATAAAAAAAAAAAAAGAACAAACTAAAAGTGAAGAGTTTTGAGTATTACTACCACATTGTTGAACAGAAAAGTTGAAGCACCCTCACAAGTGCTGTGTAACCCCAAAAAATGGGTTTCCCTCCATTAAACAATAGACTAAAACTCCTTTTGCTTTTCTTACATTGTTTTCTCGTTTCATTCTTTCCTATCTTTTGCGAGTGTCCTCTCAAGGAATATTTACAGTTTTGCAAAAACGTTGTCGGATTATTCAGTAGACGTTTGAGTTATTCGTTTTCAAGTCTCTTATTATTTATATTTCTCTTGTAATATCATCTGATAACTACAACAATATAAAGAACTAGGTACGTAAAGGCTCTCATAAAGACTCAAATCTGCATTTCAAGAAGTCAGACATACTGCAGTACATGTAGGTGCAAGGTTGTGAGATAAGTTCGGCTGTGAATGGAGTGTAGAATGGCTGATACTCACATGATATGCACTGATTAGGGACAGAGAAGAGAGGTCGCTGAGATCAGTGAAAGTTTGAGAGTGTTTGCGAGAGGAGTAAGTTAAGAACAAGCATGAGCAAGAGCCAGGTTTTGAGGGCAAATGGGATCAAAGGAGACGGAGCAGTGAATGTTAATAGAGACAAAAAGACAAAGGAAATAGCAGATGGTGGGAGGATGAGAGAAGAAGTGAGTTATGAAGTAGTTGAAGCTAAAAAGGTACCATCCACAGAAACTTTACTTTCCATGGATGGCACAGCTTGGAGGAACTTTGTGGGAGTAAGGTGTGAAAGCTGAATATTAATGAGGGAAAGAATTTAGGAACTGCAGAAATGAATAATTTACGTACTGCTGTGATATTAAAAGAATGTAAAGAGCAAGAAATAATGAGAAATATAGGAGTCTTAAAAATGTAAGGATAAGTGAGAAGACTGATCAAAGCGGTGAATTGGGTCGCCTGTTGTTTTCCTTATACATGTCAGATCAGTTAGCTTTCAGGATTGATTGGTGTGAGTTCCATTTTCTGAATCCCAACCATTGATAAGTAGATTCAGTACAACCTTCTTCTTCTTCTTCCTCTTATTATTATTATTATTATTATTATTATTATTATTATTATTATTATTATTATTATTCACTGTAACTGCAAAAGCAACTCCGCAGTATCCAGAATCCATCTGCTGGTAAAGCAGACAAAAGAAAACCCGAACGGGATTTGCTGGAAATTCTACGGGTTTACCACACCAGTTTCCATTACCCATCACTTTTAGAGAATAAAACTCTATAAACGCTGTTTATATTCGCCAAAATATTATTATTATTATTATTATTATTATTATTATTATTATTATTATTATTATTATTATTATTATTATTATTATTATTATTATTATTATTATTATTATTATTATTATTATTATTCAACCTTGCTTACAGATCTGGAGGATAACCAAAAGCTTTCGTGGGAGAGCAAGCTAGCAGTAATTAGTTCATTATTGACTAGACTAGTTGTTGTTAGGTAGTAAATGACTAGAAACCCTGTTTACTAGCAGGATGCTCTAAGGGATTACCAATTTAAAGGTAAGCCATATGAAAGAATCTCCAGAGTACGTTTATTTATTGTTAAGATTTGGTCAGCTTTTGAAACAAAGTGCAAATGGAAAAGTGGCATCTCAGATCACTGGATGATGCTGGTGATGTACAAACACATGGACCGGGAGGTCTCTGGGAAGGTCTCTGTGATTGCCAGCCAACCTTACCAGTTAAATCTGGTATGGAAGATAAGCCTGGGCCACCTTAACACCTTGTATTTCAAAATGGTATAATATGTAAGATCAATTCTTTTCCCATTTAACAAATCAAATAACACGTTTTTGTCTATTGCGTGTGTGTGTATTATTATATATATATATATATATATATATATATATATATATATATATATATATATATATATATATATATATATATATATATATATATATATATATATTTATTTATATATAAATTTAATATATTTATTTATTTATACATAAATTTAATATATATATATATATATATATATATATATAAAATATATATATATATATATATATACATAAATTTATATATATATATAAAAATACATAAAATTATATTTATACATAACATAAATTTATATATATATATATATATATATATAAAACAGATAAATATTTATATAAATAAATTTATATATATATATATATATATGTGTGTATATATATATATATATATATATATATATATATATATATATATATATATATAATTTCTTTCCTCTTCAATAGCCTAAATGACGCCTAATTTTCCTACTTTCACTAAAAGTCTATTTCCAAGCGGGAAATGAATGAAGAAACTTTCTCCTTCCATAGCAGGATCTGACCCCACGCAAGAGAGGTTCCAGTGACGGATAGGATATTAGTAGCTGGTTATCTAAACACTCCCTGCCATCAATCCTCTGTTGACATTCATCCAAAAGATCGAAAATGTTGTATGGGTTTCCTCTACGATTTCAACAGCGAAATCATTTTCAACAAGTCCGAACTCACATCCTTTGCCGAAGTTCTCTTGGAAGTAAGAAACTAGATTCCCAAGACATATTTTACGCATGAGTAGCCTATATGCATACTACCAGTCAAGTTAAATACACTTTCTGCGACCTTAAAAAGCACTGAACTGATAGTAATAAGTTTGTAATGCGCGCAGTCTGTATTTATACTTCAAAAGAAGAGGTAAAATAATTAAAATTTATTTCAGTATTCTCTTGCGAACATTTGACGCTTATTCCTTTAGGGCACAGAAAAACAATACCACACACGTCATTCCTAGAACTTAAAATTGGAAAACATCATTAATTAAAAAGGAAATTCAAAAGTGGTCTTGTTTATATGAAGTAGACTTTTCGTTTTACTTTTTGTCTTAAACTGGAAAAACGTTTACCTCATTTTGCGGCAACTTGGGCCTTTTACCTTGAACGAAAAATTAACTGATTATTAATTCATTTTTGTTTCCAACAACAAAAACATTCAACAAGCTAATAAGCAGATTGGGTTATACAACTTTTTCATGTGGAATAATAGGATTAATTTTTATTCGCGGTATCTTATAACGTTGTCATAAAATCGATTAACTTTTATTGTACACAAACACTTGATAACATGTTTTTTAGGCTCTTTATGGTCACAGTTATTTTAGAAGCCAAAAAATATACTTTTGATGCGGTGTTTGTAAATATGATTACCTCTTTATTCATTCAAAGATGAACAAACAATGTTAAGTAACTTTGCTTACTGGAAGATATGAAATTACTAAAATGTAGATTTTTATAATACGAGCAAACAGACAGAGTGAAAATAGACAGACGGACATCCATATTAAAATGTAATGCTACTTCTTATTTCTTTTTGTCACTGATCCATAATATTCAGGTACTTGCGAATGCAACGTTGGTTACTTTTATTATCTTAACCATTTATGAGAAAATACAATAAGATCACCACTGTTCAGAATGTAAAAGCTCATTCTGTTTTGTCATAAACCAAAAGGTGTTTATCATCATCTATACCTGAAGTAAAGTAAGTATAAGAGTTTTCGGTCAATTCTGATCTTTGCTTTGAGATTTATCGATGACACCTTTTGCGAAGATTTATTTCTGACTTAACCACGCCTGTTTCCCACAATTTTTGTAAAAGTACCATGTGTAAGATGATAGATTTGCGCCAATTGAAAAGGTTACGACTGATACCTTAAAATCTGAGTTAAAAAATGTCTTGTCTAACATCCTCTTCGCTTTGACTTTCTTTTTATGAGAGGAAATTAAATTAATAAAATGGCAAATGTGTCTATTTTTGTTTTAAAATTCAGTAGAATGAACAAGCGGATACGACGATCTAATGCCTAATGATCTCAGCTTTTAGTTATAAAGAAAAATTCCGTTCAGAGGGGCAAAAGTTTTGGATAGTTGGATTATGTTGATGGAAGATATCATAACCAATTAACAGGGGCATCATACTTTTTCGAGCCTGTTCTGCTCTAGATAAAAAGTAAATGTTTTTTATAACTTTTCTTTTTATATTAAAGTTTACACAGTAAATATTTTTGTTTACATTTTCTTTTATTCAAATTAACGGTGTTGCCCTGTATAGCATTTGTGTTTCTTTCACTTCAAGTGTTTGCAGAAAAGACACGGTTTGCCTAACTATCTCAAGCTGTCTGTTGGGAGGGGATGGTTGAATTGAGAGGTAGACTTTGGTCCGTCTCCTGAAAGGTTTCGTGTATTCTCTCTCTCTCTCTCTCTCTCTCTCTCTCTCTCTCTCTATATATATATATATATATATATATATATATATATATATATATATATATATATAAAATACACATTTATAGGATAATAATCACAGTGACGCGTGATTTATATATCCAACATACTACAATTAAACAATGGCTGTAGAGCCTTCGGAGTCTCAACATTATAACTAAGCCATTTTCAGCGGGCTGATGCATAGCGGTACATACTGGAAATATATGTGCTATAGGGACAGCGGAAAGGAACATGCACGCTTTTGGAAACCAAATATTCACGCTTAACAGGAGGGGGGAGGTGGGGCTGTACACTCATTTGTGTCTGAGGTCAAGTGTTCTGTGTACAAATCTGTTTACCTATGCGGGTGACCACCAATAATTTTCCCATCCATGCGAACAACCTTTCTTAAAATCTTTACACTGTACATAATTCTTTTGAATTTCATGGGTCAAGTTTATACATGCCTTAACAGATATTCTTATTCACACAAAAACCTTCTCTTGTTAAACTTAACACAATCATGGTTCTTTCCTTTGCATTTTTAGAACAAAAATTCTCTTTTACCCCTGCCCAAATGATTGCATGATTGTTTTCACTAACATGTATGAAAATTCCACTGTTCACCTGTGCATATCTTACACAATTTTTATCCTTTTCGTAGAGGACCTTTCCATTCAGATGGTACTGAGGATTCGCAATGCCTTCTTTTTCTCGAAAGTTCTTCAGACGGCTTTTTATTTTCCATTACCTTCATGATGATTATGATGATACTTTTATTTAGTTTTATTATACGTTGTTGACGGGTAAAAAGCTTGGTGGCCATCCACATAGATAAACTGGGCTGTAAATGGAGTTCATAACCTCAACATAAATGAGCGTATGGTTCCACCCTCCCCTACCTTTAAGGTGTGAATAATTGGCTTCCAGCGGTATGCAGGTTCGTTTGTATTGGCTCTCTAGCACATATTATGTTATTCATTTTTACTACTATGTAAAGTCCTCTTAAAATGTAATAGATACACAATCGAAACAGCCAAGATTTACACCAAATATATGTATATCAAAAGAATAATGTTTACAGAACGAAATCTACTGGAAAAATTTTCAACTTTTTCGACGAGTGTAAATAATTTTTATATGTGGCAACAGGCCCTGGGCAACATTTTCACTGCAGCATAATAGATGGTGTGGACCTCGTGTAACCCTGAAGGTGAATTTAAACGAACCTGTGTAGGACGCAGCTTCGGTTACCATATGAATGAATGATGACCTTTTTTTTTTTACCAAGGCTACAAAGAGGAGATAATGCAAGAAAAGAATAGGACTAGTAAAAGATGAATGGAAAATGGGTTTCATCAGAGCAAATTCATGACCATGAGTGGAAGAACTGGTCTGGAGATTGTCAATAACAAAGTGGAGGAGGGAGTAAGGTATGGAGAAAGGGACTCTGAGGGCCGCCACAGAAGGTGGAAAAGGGGAAGATGTTACGGTGTCAACAACAGATATAATGCAAAGAAATCAAAACTGAACAAATACTGGGTCAGAAGAAAGGAGTGAAGGCATAAGCAGGAAGTTTGGAGAACACATTAGAGATATCAAGTCTGAAGACAGATAAGTCTCTGAAATGCATTATAGGCTAAACTGATTCATCAGATGTTAATAATGTGTATGTTGCTGAGGAAGCTGTCGACGTTTTACGTCACTAACATCGCCATCATTGTTCATTTTGCTTTCTACTGTGGGTCTCATATCTCTCTTTCAGGAAGCTGCCAGCGATTTCATGAGATATGTACAATTTGAATGTCTGAAAGTTTTGCAATTTCTTGGTCACAAACATTCTAGGAGGATAATTAGCTATTCTGTCGTATTTTTTTTTAAGAGTAATACATGAAGATATCACTACCGTTACTTTGTGTCATTTCATTTCCAGCATTAATGTAACCCTTTCGTGCTTCCCGTTCCTGGCAGGAGCAGACTCAGCTTACATTTTTTTTAATTGCCATATTCTTTGGACGCTTGAATTTCAAGTCAATGACCCCTGTGAGCTTGTTCCATATGAATAGGGTACATCTTCTGAATAATAATAATAATAATAATAATAATAATAATAATAATAATAATAATAATAATAATAATAATAATAATAATACCAAAAATTATGTACGCCGAAGAAAATGATCAGATATTAAGTGTAAGCTTAACGTTCTTAGTCTTTAGTTATATGTAGGAGTACTCTCAGAGATTAAAAAGCTGCTATCAGAAGTTATCGCTAAAATCCGGTTTCATGTTACCTTTCGTCTGTAACTCGTCATCCTATGACCCGGCTGACAATTGCGTGTGTTTGAAAATTTTTATGTTCACTAATATATCTTTTGAAATCGCTGCACCACCAAAGGACTGCATAAATGATTGCAAATTGAACAAAATCATTATTCACGTTTGAACTTTATCAAATATACATGGGGATTCATGTACCATAAAATTTATTCAAATTGAATCGAGAGAGAGAGAGAGAGAGAGAGAGAGAGAGAGAGAGAGAGAGAGAGAATTAAGGGAGGATAGCCTCGTGTTAGATGTCTTTACTACAGTTGGTATAAAATTTGATCAGTGCAACAATAACAAAATGATATGGCTCCTGGAAGCACTAATAGTAATTACAAAGGAAGAGCTTAAGCTACTCAAAAAGAGGCAAACAATATCAAAACGAATGCTCAAAAAACCGTGATAATAATCATTGTTATATTTGTAAGAGTTTTTGTCTGTATGACTTTCATCGTGTTCCACAATGTTTATGTCAGCAGAGCATCCCAGTTGGCAGCTTCACATAATTCCATAAATTACCATTACTACTTACTAAGAATATCTACGGGTGTCAAAGAAGCAGATAATAATGAATACAATTTCTCTGTCGATGTAAGGAAATTGCAGTCACTACAGAGTTCATCAAAAAATAAGGCTTCTGTTGTCTCAAAAGCTAAGGTTTCTTCAAACTTAGAGAGGAGAAATTTAATACTATCTTTCGTTAGCTCACTGTTACCTCCAACCTCTGAAATTCTGCCACTCATGTCTATCTCGTGATTTATCTCCCTCAAATCCCCACCCGTCTCTAGCCTCTTCTCTTAAAGTTCTCATCTAAGTAGACTGGGTCTTTCAACTCTTCTGGTGCTCATCTCCCTTTCATCATTAACTCATCTACGTATGGAATTCTGTAATTTCCGTAATATGATATTATCTCTTACTCCTTCCTTCCATCTAACTCCTAATTTTCTTCCTAACTTTAAAAAGTAAGACCAAATTTTTAAGATATAGTTTCACTGCCACACCATTGCAGCGTATCTTAGCACCGCCGGGAAATGTGGATAATACATTCAATAATTTCCATCATATTAAGAAAAAATTAGAAAAGCGTGATAGACAATAGGGATGGTTTGAACATACGTAAGAAGCAGAGGTAAGATAAAGATTTGAGATTATATTTGTTATCAAAACAGTCAACCAAATCTTAAACATATTTGCCCTTTTCAGGTTGCCAGTTTCGAGAGGTTATCACGCGTCTCTGCATTACAAAAAAAAATGGAAATAAAAATAGTGCGTTAAGAATACAATCACGGTTACGCAATATATGGAAATTACTAAGAAAGTTTTGATGTCTTTGGCTTCCTAATTCCTCTCGGTACTAAAAATGAAGGAAGAAGGCCAGGATATGGTATGGCGAGGTGGGATAGGTGAAGATATTGAAGATAAGATAAACCCTAATGAATAATAAGTTAAAATTATCTTGAGAAAATAAATAAATTTCAAATAGTCTAATGCAATAAGAAATGTAATATCCTTCATGTTATCTCTAATGTATGAAAAAGTGATTAATTTTATGATCCACTTTTATGATATATTATTTTTAACAACATGACCGATGAACAGAGTTCCATCTTTTACAACACACTCTATGGATCTCAAATTTCCAAGATTTTGAATATATATAGTTTGCCGAAAACAGGTTATTATATTCGAAAAAAAAAGTTTGGGAACGAATTTCAAAAATGCCCTCAAAACCTTACCATAGCCTCATTGAAACTATCTATCGAAGTACGATAACTTGCAACGCTAGTGTAGATCGACTCTTATTCTTTCTTTTTTTAATGGAAATTTTATTCATCATTCTCGAGTTATGCATCCAGTGGAATCAATAAACATAGAATAGATTTCCTTAATTCCCTTTCCTTTCGATAACTGGCTCGTTCTTAAAAAATATCTCCAGAGAGAGAGAGAGAGAGAGAGAGAGAGAGAGAGAGAGAGAGAGAGAGAGAGAGAGAGAGAGAGAACGTAATTCAATGTGAACTGAAATAAGCTCGGTAACTTTGGAAGCGACAAAAAGTTATGGCGTAAAACAAATCCTAGGAAACCTAGACAGATGGCTATTTTCCTCTATATCCTGGAGAGATTGTCTCCTATGAACACGTCTGGCTGTAAAATGAAATATAACAAAATAAAGGATATGTTTGTTTAGATCCTTTCACGAGAAAACTTAATGAAACATTTTATAAATAGGTACGAATAATAGTGCTATAACAAAAATCTGACAGGGGAAACCGATGTTAAACTCTTTGTTGTATTGCCAGTAAAATGAGGTAAGTTCTGCTAAAAAGCGCTTTTATATGTCATTAATGTTTAATAAATATCTTACACTCATGATGTAAAATAAATTTTTTGTTTCCTGCCAGTTTATTTTTCAAGATTTCCTACCTCTAAATCTTTACTCTTAGTAAACTGAATTAGAAGCTTACGGACTTAATAAATTGATACGTAACATAAAAATAATTTCATGACAATTATATTAATTCTGAATAGTGTTTTTTCTTTCATTTACACGAGAAAGAGAATTTCATGACGATTTCATGACAATTATATTAATTCTGAATAGTTTTTATTTCTTCAATTTACACGAGAAAAAGAAACTACTCTCATTCAATGGCGACAATCATCAAATGATTAGTTTTGCTGATCCTTACTCCTGGTCACACTTGCCTGTTGTCAAAATATATCACCTGCCGGCATTTCAATAAATTACTAATGCCATTTTCCATTTCAATACTTAATTAATAAATGCCACTTATGAAAAAACGGAGTTCTTATCAACTTGCAGGGTTTCGTTGTCAAATGTCAGCTTACGTTTTAGGGCTGCAAGCAATAGTAAGTGTAACCAGTGTTTCCACTTTCAAGGAATTTTCTTTGATTCAATGAATTTTAACGTCGTCAAGGAGAATTTCAAGAAATTAACTATATAAAGAAAATTTCAAGGCTCTTCTACGTTTCTCCCGAAGTTGACAAGGAACTTTAACACGTTCCAGAAATATTCATGAAAATATGATTTTCTTGAAAATTTTCTCATAATCATGAACTAAAAAAAGGGAAATGCATTCTGAGAATCTCAGATATATCCTACTGGATATATTATATCTTTAACTTCAGAGAGCATTATAAACTCTATCTTATTACTATATACTAGGCATCAACTCATTATTACACAAGTAAGTGTGCTACTGCCTGATGTACCTATTTCATGTACTACTGTCTGTAGTAACTATTTCACTGTACTTCTACCTGCATGATATTTGTTCCACACCGGTCACCTGTGACTACTTGCACGCGAAGTGCTGTCTAGGGTCTAATATTAATTGATGCAAGTTCCAGACTGTCATCACAAATAAAGAGCCTTGGCCTCTATTAGTCTAGTTGCTGTTTGCAAGCTCAATTGGTCACTGACACAGTGAAGCAGCCAGGCTTACTAATGATAAAATTTGAATCTTTTGGCTAATCTGAGCCATGTTATCAACTATATGATTCAATTTATTGTTACGAAGCATTGCCGTGATGTAACTGAATGTGATAATGATATTGTTTGGTAAAGCTGTGGAGAATTCATCACGATTTTTCCAGATGGCAATAAATGAAATCAGTAATCGTGAGAGCGATTATGATACGGATAAAGAGTCATGGAAAAGTGCAACCTGTGGAGAAAAAAAATTAAATTTGAGAAAAACTTGAAGACATATGGTTGAGAACTTCTGCTTTCAAATCACGGATGAAGGAAGAGACAGTGGCTGGGGAAACTTTGTACTTTTGTAAAGTTTGTATTACAAACTTTCGTGTGCTTAAGCTTCATTAATTCGTAAAGATCCGTATTGGTAATGCAAAAAGAAGTGCATGTCTAGCTAAGTTTATGGCTAAGTTTAGTCAAATTTTTTTCCAATAGGTATGACTGAAATTAATTAAGGATAATGAAAGAGCAGTCAAGGAAATTCCAGGAAAGTCAAGGAATTCTCACTGCAGAGTGGAAGCACGAGTGTAACTATACCTACAAACATAAATCCTCCTCATTCATTTGCTGGACTTTAAACAATAACGAGTAGAACTAAAAATAACGAGTAGAACTATTGATATCAAAATTGATTAACTGCTTGAGGACCAATATCAGAAATAAGATATTTCTAACGGAGTGAAATTCATTTTTTTGATGTGTTGTTCTGTCAAAATCACCCCAAGTGTGCTTCAACTACTCCACTCGTTCTATTTATCAGCTTCTCTTTGGACTTCTAAGAGACTGCTGTAAATGCTGAATCAGTGGCCCTAACCGAAATCAGGTTCTTTTTCTCCCTCATGGTATTTATCTCAAGTCATAATATTATTTCTGTATTTCCCTTTGCCTTCTCTTACTTCCTAATGAGCAGGATATTCTTTGGAAACTTGAATTTCAAGTCAGTGGCCCCTGTGGGCTTGTTCCATATGAATAGGGTTCATCTTCTGAATAATAATAATAATAATAATAATAATAATAATAATAATAATAATAATAATAATAATAATAATAATAATAATAATAATAAATTCTCTAAACTTGAATGATAATAATAATAATAATAATAATAATAATAATAATAATAATAATAATAATAATAATAATAATAATAAAATTCTCTAAACTTGAATGATAATAATAATAATAATAATAATAATAATAATAATAATAATAATAATAATAATAATAATAATAATAAATTCTCTACACTAACCCCGTGCCTCTCAAGATTCCTCTGCTTGCGGTTCTTGGCCGTTGCATCTGATAAACTTCCACAAAATTCTGGCATCTATTCTTCCGATCTGCCCTTTTGTGCTGCAGATAATGTTAACATGGTTATTATGTTCATTCCTAGGATCCTTTTAATCATCTCTCACGTATCCTCTGTTCTTCGTAACCCAATCTAATGTTTCGCCATTTCTCCATGTCAAAACCTATTCTCTTTGCACCTGTTCCTTCCTAATTAACCTCCTGTAAACGACATAATTATGTGCTTTCCTTCTCAAACCATCTGCAGCTTCTATTTGTTTCCCTTCATTATATCTTAAATTTGATCCAGATATTCTTTACATCATCTGCCTATTTAGATGCTACCAGAGACAGGGGCTCATTTTTTTACGAGTCCTCATTGAAGATGTAGAAGCAATATCATCTTGCAAGTTCCGTTAGTCCAAAGACCAGTCACCTTAACCCTCGTCATTTGTAAGGGCTTAGGACTGGTTTTCCACGGTTCTTTAACTTATTTAGTGTTTTATGATCCCATGGGCTGGATTACTACTGCTAATAACAAGAGTATAAAAAAATAAGAAAGGAGCAAGAATCAACAGTTGTTAAGACGTGGGCAAAAATAAAATGTGAGCGAGTATGATATCGATTTCTCAGGGCTGAAACGGATGCAGAAATCACTGAAGAATTTGAGATCCATCGTGTTGAACCAACATTTTTTAGTGAGGGGCTTTCAAAATTTATATTTCACCAAATTCCATCCAAGTTTTGTCGTCCATCCTCGAGATGTATTTATTAGCACTTAGAAAGACAGTCACACAAAGAAATGGAAATATTACCTCCTCCCAACTTGGGTGACAGACGTAATAAGTTAATGTTTAATTTATGAAGAGTTATCTTCAAACCGAAAAACACGAATTCTTTTTATTTCACGATTTTACAAGCTTTCCTGTGTTTTGAAGTTATCTTAATTACAAATGGGCAACTTGATAAATGTGTGGATTTTAAGTTTTCACAATACACATGCATTGATAAGTATTTTATCATTTATTATGAGATTACTGAATTAATACATGGTACAAGGATAGTAATCCTGTTGCATTGCTTTCCTTAATCACTGTACTGTTGTATTAACGATTTAAATTAAGCCAAAGGAAAGAATAAATATCAAGTTATGAAGGCAATTAGAACCATATTTGCTTCATTACTACTAATAACCTAGTCTTTAAGCCATTTTCTTATGCTCTGTATTAAACTTATGAAAACGTTTGCGATTTATCTCTCTCTCTTTCGATCATCTACATAGATTTCTATCAACGCACATTGTCATTAGAAAAGGTGTTAACGGTAATGAACAATGATTTCCACTTTAACTTGAGAAAGGGAATACCCTACCTCCACAACAATTCCAACAGCACAGTTCCTTTTGAAAACCTTCACGTTGACCAGTAAGGTGAAATTAGTCTAGGTTTATAAAAGAACAAGTTTAATTAGGAATCGTTGCTGGCTTAATTAATATAATCTTTAACTTTGAAAGGCTTAACTGAGAAGTTTTTTATCTTTCTTTCTTAGAAAGAGCACCGCGAAGCAGTTCATTAGACTATTTGCTCATTTGATATTCATGCGTTCTTTTCATTAGTAAAAGAAAGATTCATTGTATTCATACAAAAGAAACAAGAAATATTATGATGAAGTAAATCATGAATATCTCTGAAAGAGAAAGACTTGTTTGCATCCAAGTCAATACATTCTTGTCAATCTCCGGATTGTTCCATTATTTCAGAAAGAAGGGTTCCAGTTATTTCCAATGTTTATATATATATATATATATATATATATATATATATATATATATATATATATATATATATATATATATATATATATATATATATTATATACGGACTCCTTCTCTCTAAACCCAAGACAATCTAGAAAATAACAAGCATGTATTGGTTTGAAGGCAAATAAGTCTTCCTCATTTAGATATATCAATGATACACGTTATCATAAATATCTATTATTTCTTTTGCAAGAATACAGTGAAGCTTTCCTTTACTAACCAGTCCAAATATTGTGAACTTGGATTGATAAAATAGGATGACCATGTACAATAGAGAAATAAGAAAGAAAACAAATAGGATATGTGTGTGTGTGTGCGCGGGTGTGTGTGCGCGCGCGCACTGATACAAATAAATATGAATATATGCATTTGAACGTGTGTATTCTTGCACTTATGTAAGTTATTGATTTTCCATGCGAATCATTCATCGTGCTTTAATCTAAATATATCATGAGCAAGCTACCAACATTTCATAACCTTTATTAGAAGCGTAAAAGCCGATGCCCGCTGGCCAGTATATATGTTCGTGCGTATGCAAGCGCGGCCCAGTTACCACGGCAACTGCGAAGTGAGGCTAGAAGTCGTGACATTAATCCGAGAGAGAGAGAGAGAGAGAGAGAGAGAGAGAGAGAGAGAGATAAATCATTTTCCTGCAATGCTGAGTGACAGGCATGAGCTTGCACGAAGAGCATGGAAGGAGCTACAGAAAAAGAACGGGAAGATTTCGTTATAAAGGTAGGAAGAAAACCTACAAAGAAAAAGGCGAGAAAGCCAAAGGGGTGATAGAAGAACGCAAAATAAAAACTTTGGCCTCTCCTAACATTCATTATCAAAC
>NC_089751.1:26032134-26082134 GCF_040412425.1 Macrobrachium rosenbergii | reverse complement strand
GATAGATTTACTAATATAGGCAACTGACGTGGGAACTGAAAAGCAGACTGGATATCGTATCGTGTACGAGTATGTATTTGTGTCGTCATTCAAAACAGCTACCGCGCATAAAGTTGATAAGCATGCATAATATTTATTCTATATAAAAAAAAGAGAATATAAAATACTCCGAGAATAGATACAGTTTTATAAGGTGTAATAATATAGACATAGTAATTAAATCTTTACGGATTTCAACGGCCGAAAACTATAGCAGCAGATCAGTGCCTAATCCATCAGCTACACAGGACGCAACGAAAGAAATCAGATGCGCAACAGTAACTGCATGAATTCATAGCGGGTGCCACCACACCTCCGACTATGCTTCCATCACCTCGTTTGTCCTCGGATGTCAGAAGTGACTTTGGTGTCCGGACCATCGATATTCAGGTGTTCATATCGGGCCAATTTCCCATGTGTACTTCATTTACAACACATGCATGCCTATCTATCAATTTTGATAAAAGTGTCCTTAACACTACAAATCCATTTTTTGTTTAATCCCTAAATCTAATTCCCATAAGTATAATTCTTCATACCTTAGCTCCCCTTTAAGTTGAATTAAGAACCATATATGTAAACTGTCCCAAGACCCCTCGGCTTTGTGGAAGCAAAGGACATTTTTTACATGAGAATTGTAACACGCTGAACCGACCGAATTAATAATAATTAGTCGAGCGGGAAAACTGATTTTATGCGTTTTTACTGTTGCATAAATATACGGTAATGACGGAGAGGTCATACACAAATTTCTAATTAGATTTTCATTTTATTTTAACAGCTCTTTCATTTTCTATTGAAATTACTATTCACACTCTATTGGACTTTTATTCGATTCTTTGTATGTATTTCATCGCTCAACAAATTATTCATATTATTTTTTCTAAATACTCACTTTTATTTCAAATGACCAGCGCATCGGATTTGTCATCTTTCGTTATGTGTATATTCTTATGTTTCCGTTCACTGATGGCAACCACAGACCTTTGGGGGACAGTTGGAGTGTCCAGAAAAAATTCCCTTGATGACGTTCACATCTTCACTGGCAATGTCACTGTACTTTTCCAAAACTGTGGTCTGGTTGTGATTTCCACGCAATTCAATACAGCATATGACAAAGCGAAATTTAACCCGTAGCTTGAGGCACAAGGCATGTTTCTATCATGACTATCATTTAAGGAATATATAAACTTGAGCCATTAATTTCAAAAGAAATATACAAGATGTTTCAATCTTAAGGAAGGTACCAGAAAAAAAAAAAAAATATATATATATATATATATATATATATATATATATATATATAATATATATAAATAGGCCTATATGTATGTATATATAATACAAAAATACATATATATATATATATATATATATATATATATATATATATATATATATATATACATATACATGAATCAGGAAATTTCCATCTGTTCAGTAATTTCACTGCCAAACAATAATTATTCTATATTAAAAATTATAACATTACCAAAACTGTCGAATTACAAAAACTGTCGAAATGCGTATCGTATGTCAGAAAGTCAGTATGTTTTCTTACAAAGATTATGCCTGTAAGGTAAACAAGCGGACAATGAAGTATAAGCAAAACGAAGACAGAAACTGTATTCAAATCTACGGAATAACGTGATTTTTTGTTTCTATTTTTAACAAGAACAAAATTTTCCTATAAATAATTACACGTCTAATTTAGTTTATTGGCAACGCAGTGGAGGGTGTGCCGACAATAATTACTGAATATTAGGAATGTTGAAGTTATACTGAAAACTGCACACTCATTGTTTTCATACATAGACTTTGAACGTTCTACAAAAGTGAAAGTGGTAATTTTTCTTTTGAAATATTAAACCATAAAGCAGACGAAATTTTCTTGACGCATGTGCATGGAAACTCAGACTGAGACAATTGCGAAATACTAAGGTGACTAATCTACTGGCTGAAGTAAGTTGATATTAAAAAATAAAGACAATTTTTAGTTTGATTGTACTCTGTGGCACTGAGTAACTGGAGATTGTGGAACATTCAAGCCACCATCATGGTTATACTGTGAATCCACTTTCGAAGTAGAATCTTTAAAATTGCCGAATTTATTGATTGTGAAAGTGTGGAAAAGAATACAAACTGGAGAAAATCTGAGATTTAGAAAAAACAGTAATTAAACATTTATATTATTAACATTAAAAAATATAAATGTTTAATTACTGTTTTTTTTTCTAAATCCAAGATCCTCTCCAGTTTGTATTCTTTTCCACACTTTCACAATCAATAAATTCGGCAATTCTAAAGATTCTACTTCGACAGTGGATTCACAGTATAACCATGATGGTGGCTTGAATGTTCCACAATCTCCAGTTACTTAGTGCCACAGAGTATAATCAAACTAAAAATTGTCTTTATTTTTTAATATCAACTTACTTCAGGTAAATTCGGAAACAAGCATGTCATGAATATGCTAATTATTATTATCCCTCAACCCACTTGCATCGAATAACTTCGACACTTTTAAAAAGAATGGCTTGGACGCTACAAAACAAAGGAACAAATGGGAAGACGAAAGTTCTGAGGTGTCACCAACGCTACTATATCTCCTTTTGAGCGCGAGAATAATCCCAAAAACTATACACTCCAACAAAAGCCAGTAGATTAGTCACCTTAGTATTTCGCAATTGTCTCAGTCTGAGTTTCCATGCACATGCGTCAAGAAAATTACGTCTGCTTTATGGTTTAATACTAATGGGTATTTCAAAAGAAAAATTACCACTTTCACTTTTGTAGAACGTTCAAAGTCTATGTATGAAAACAATGAGTGTGCAGTTCTCAGTATAACTTCAACATTCCTAATATTCAGTAATTATTGTCGGCACACCCTCCACTGCGTTGCTAATAAACTAAATTAGACGTGTAATTATTTATAGGAAAATTTTGTTCCTGGTAAAAATAGAAACAAAAAATCACATTACTCAGTAGATTTGAATATAATTTCTGTCTTCGTTTTGCTTATATTTCATTGTCCGCTTGTTTACCTTACAGGCAGAATCTTTGTAAGAAAACATGCTGACCTTCTAATATCATTCTGATTTATTATTTCAAGATTCGACTTATATTTGTTGTGACTATTCTATACATCCAGTACAATTTATTTGTCTATTTCCCTGTCGTCGAGTGTAAGGATTTCGTAAACTCTTGTAAAAGGAAAATATATCTTTATGCCGGTTACCACGCTGCTTGAAGTATCAAGGTACGACAAGAGTCTGCAACTTGCTCAGACAGTGATGATCCATTAGTGGTCATCAATTAACTCGAGGGTGTTGAAGATGGCGTTATTATTTTGGGGGGAAGGAGAAAAGAGTGTTACTGTCTGGATGCAGAAACAAACTTGAAGCTGGAAATGACAAAATCGATCCCGAAAGGAGGACGAACGAGAGTTTTCCTGGGATTTGTCAACTTCTCTTGTCTGGTGGAGAGTTGTTCTTTCAACTCTTCTTTCTTCCTCCTTCTTTACTTTACGTCCGACAATGTTGTGACCAGTGCCGGAAAAAGGAACACAATTGCCTGGATCTAGCAGAGTGCTCGGGATTCTCGGAATGCGAAGAAAATCTGGTACCGAATCCGCGAGAGAAGGGAGAGGATGCGTTGTCAAAAAAATAAAAATAATCGGGGTCCACTAAATTGCTGTGAAGAATAGATGGGCTAATTTCGCAGTAAAACGCAAATTCCTTCGCGATCTTATTTTATCAAAATGGGAAAATAATTTCAAAGCAAGGAAGGGAACCTTGCTTAATCTTTATTCGTAGCAGGAAGTTTTTGTTTACCGCTGAACAGTTAATTCTTTATCACATATCCATTTCGATGTGAAACTGAATTAGATTTCTCCCATAAATGCCAATCACCAATTCCTCAGCATTTCCAATTCTTTCTGCTGTGCGGTAAGGACCTTCTTCAGTTTGACCAGAAAACAGTTTTTGAAAAACACATTGCGATATCATTATGCTCAAATGCTATTCGAAATTCGACGCACCGAATGCAAATTGCCTAGCAATATCAGCGTATTTCATAATTTAAAAGGAAAACATTGTCAGGTAAATGGAACAGTTCCGCTGAATGTGGACTGCTATTAATGATGTTATTGTACGGCTACAAAATAACGCACATCAAAATCCAGAGTCGAATGAATTTTTCAACTATTTGTAATCCTTTATGACGCTACACTCTAGTGGCTGTGTTTAGCTTGTTATAACGTGTTTTTATGGTGCATGCTATACATTTCCCTTTATTTTTAAATATCAATAATAATGATATAAAGTAATGGTTGCCTAATGCTTATCCCTTTTTGAAATGTCTCCATTTTTAAATCTGTATTTGTTTTTCAACTGCTGTATCAGTATTAAACGAGGACAATTAACTGTCATTATACCTACATATAAAAATTCCTCTCTCTCTCTCTCTCTCTCTCTCTCTCTCTCTCTCTCTCTCTCTCTCTCTCTCTCTCTCTCTGCTTATTATAGTTTTCTATTTAAGGGGTGGGGTTAAGGGAAGATAAGAAAAGATGGATGAAAGCATCGCCCAAGGCTATGACTTCATCAAATGTCTGTCAGGTCTCACTAATTTTACGCAAGTCCCTACTCCTCCCAACTGACCAAAGACGATCTGGCGTAGGTTTACGCGACAACAATATTACCATTTCAGTGGTAGTTATGCGTGCAAGTTGAGGCCAGAACCAGTGTTGCTCAGATTCAGATATCAAAAGACTAGACTAATGGCGTGCGGAACGTGATGCCTGGCACGAGCCCCGAAAATAACGTAGACCCATAAAATGCAGGCGGATAATATTTTGATCATCTAGACTAATTCCACTGTTACTACATTGCTAGCTTTTCACATCTGTCCATTTGTACAAGGAAAAAATCTATAAGTTTAAGTCTGTCTGTATTTACGTATATATGTAAAAGCAGATCATTGGGTTCAAATCCGAGTTTACAATTACGTGTACAAACCATCCCCTCATGTAATTAACTTCCAACATATGCATTACGTGATGCACACAACCTGACTCTTTGTGATAGAAACAAAAACTTCTTCCGCCAAATACCCCATATAGGATCGGCTTCGGGTAAACCACCCGCCAACGATGCCCTTAACTACGTCCTGAATTTATTCTTTCTTTGTGACAATAAGCTAAGCGAACTAAAATTGACAGCTTTGGGTGGGGAAATGGGGGAAAACGTGACATACTGAGTGGGGCATGGAAACATTAAAAGATATGACATATCGGGTCTAGGCATTACCAAAATCAAATTTAACGTTACATCCCCTGTGATAATCTATATGAATTATATTTCAAAGGGGAGAATCCACAACAAGGTTTACAAAGAGGAGTAAAGAAAACGATGAACGTTGGGTGCAAAATAAAAACTCCAAGGCCTAAGTGAGTTACATAAACGACTTCGAGAAAAGGATGACGGCAGAATACGTTGGAGTTCCCAGCGCATCTGATTGCCTACATAACCTACTAGTAGTGGCTACACAAGATCATGCCTAGGCTATTTCAAATGAGGTATTCTAGCCCAAGTCTAAAACTGAAAATAGTTTTGCAGCAGAGACACAGTTCGACGTTTTCACCGTCGTGTTCTTAAAATGTATTTAAAAGTTACGTACCGTCTCCCGTTTTGCATTACTCGATTTTAGGTTTAAAATATAGGCCACGTTCCTTCATTAGGCTAGGCTATCGACGTTAGGCTAGGCTATCGGCGACTATCTATAACTTGTTCATTACATTTTCTATCTCGTGGTGTATGTTTATGATGATTCACGTGCATGCAATGGAAAGGAACAATAGTTATTACGATGAAAAAATCGCCGAGAATCAGATTATAAAAATCGTTGCTTACATTGCAAACTAGACCAAATACTGGCAAGGGACTGAACCTCTACTTTCTGTTTATTTTCTACATTAGCCCTATTAATTCCTCTCTCTTTTTTACCTTACTGTAATATTTATATATATATAAAACTCACCAACGCAGCTACAGACGTAACTCTGAAACTGGAGAAGCCGGACGGAGTGAACACTAACGCACACATATACAACGTTGATTATGGGATCAGCTGAGCTGAGCTGCTCAGCAGCTCACTGCTCAGTGCTTCGTAGCTGGGCATTGTGGGAAATGCCTCCCGTTTTCTCTCGTTTTATGCAGAACTAAAGAAAATCTGTTGACAGTGAGTCAAATCAGTTTTTAATTGTTTTTTAGTGTTGATGTCATTTATTAAGGATAGTTAGAATGATTCATTATTTTATATAAAGATTCAATTCTTATTCAAGATGATAAACTTTAGATATTAATCAAGAAAGTCATTACAGTGGACGTGGTAACAGTAACTAGGACAGAGTCACAGAGGTATAGACCAAGGTGGAAGAAGAGTAAGGTGATTTCGTGAAAGAACGGGTTTTGCGTTTTCCCGCGCAGTAACGTCACTTGAAGCCAGCTGAGTAAGTGGCAAGAGGTTCATTGGCTCATATTGTTTTGGAGGGAATTCGCCGATCTTTTAACATTTCAATCAGTTGATAAGAGACAACAAAGATGGTGGTATGTGCTGTGTTAGGCTGCGATAATCATGATCGCCATCGCCAAGAAAAAGGCATTTCATTTTCCAAACCTGGTTAATCTATGCAAAAGGAAAAACGATTTCAACGTGAAGAATGCAAGAATATGCTTCATTCATTTTGTCCCTGGTGATTTTAGATTATCATCCTAAAAATGCACGCAAATTGAAAGCTACTGCTGTGCCTGCTCAACAGATGTATACTAAGGATATAACTCCAGGTAAATATTGTTTATTTGCTATATCAATAGAAGAGTATTTTAGTTGGCGTAGCCTATTTTGGAATTGAAATTACGTAAGACAGAGACAGAGAGAGAGACACCCAATTCAATATTTCTCAAATGAAAATGGTTTGGTTTATTATCAGCTGACTTTGAATAAAAAATTTTGATTAATCTATTTATAAGGCATGTTTATAAAGCTTACAATTCAGATCTTTGTATGCCTTCTTTTTGTATAATTATTTTATTTTATAAGCCTATATCTATGCAGCACTTTTGCTTGATGATTGATATCATTTTCATGAAAGTGATTTTGCTTAAGACTATTATCAACTCTTTGTTGCTTATTAGGCCCATTGCTATAAACTAAAACACCTAGGCTTACAACATATAGGCGCATAGGTCTAGCCTAGATTTTTTTATGTGACAAGGAAAATTTATGACATGATTCTCTCTCTCTCTCTCTCTCTCTCTCTCTCTCTCTCTCTCTCTCTCTCTCTCTCTCTCTCTCTCTGTATTTTTGTCAATTGGTGGGTTAACAGTACATTACTTAAGCTAGATTCCTCCTCCTGAAGAGCTCGCTTAAAAGGCCTCCCTGAACTTGGCTGCTAAAGAAAGCCTTTTTTTTGTAGACAATTATAGGAGTCATTTTAGGGGAGCCCTTCAGGCAGATATATCTAGCTAAAGTGAATTAACTATAGTAAGTAGGCCTAATATTATGGCCGAAACCCTTCATGATTTTCAATAGGCATATATAAAATTATATATCGATATAGGCCTAGGTCTTTATTAGGTTAAGTAAAACTCACGACAGAATTCTCTCTCTCTCTCTCTCTCTCTCTCTCTCTCTCTCTCTCTCTCTCTCTCTTCTCTCTCTCTCTTTATTCTTACTCAAGTAATATATCATTTTATCCTGGTCGTATTTCATTTACAGTAGGCTATATGACAATATATTTTCGTCTGTAAAGGGAAATATCATTTTATCATATTATAACTGCATAATAATGGAGTAATTGAACTAGAAAACAATGCAATAGTGCCCTATGGCTAGAAATGTATTGCAGTAATATTTGACCATGAGTAGTTCGGGGTTCCGTTTGACGTCAGTGACTCGTCTCTAACTGCGCGTGATTCCACCTGTTGTTCTTCTTCCACCTTGGGTATAGACTACACAGATTTACGAAGCAAAATGTGTCGGGTCAGACCGTAAAAAATAAATTTTTTTTTCATACTTTACTTGCATCTAACTTGCACATCGCTTATAAAATCGGGCTTATAGCCAAAAGAGAGAGAGAGATTTACTAAAAATTTGTAAAACAGAACAGGTTAATTAACGTAGGCCTTATTCCCAAAATGAGTGCTATCACTCTCTTCCAGAAGGATCTCTCGGGGATGAAAACAAAAATCTTCCTCAACATCCAGCTCAATGTAATTGCGTTCATCTGACTGTAAGGTCTAATACAAACCTATCGTCGTGGAACCAACAGAATGCGGAGGGTTCCGAACGGTTTCAAATCAAAAGAAGGTTTTTTAGAATTCCCCCAAACAACTACATTTTCTGATAGAGTTTGTCAGGGTTGAAATTCATTAAGCAAAATCTACGTCCTAATTAATATAATAAAACCGCGACGATGGCCTGGGACAATATACCTCATTAATGAAGGGACTGGCCAAATGAGACCTAAGTAAATTACGTAATGACAATATTAACAGCTACGAACATCTGATGTACTGTACCCTGAACCATTTTTATGCTTACGATCTCATTTTGTTTTTATATAGCCAGCATGTGACATCATGGTATCTACAATAAAGAAAAATTCGACGTAGAGAAAGAGCTTTTATTTCTTAGGAAATATCCTTCTACTTTCACTTCCGTCATTTTCTCACCCAGAGGAATGAGGTATTCTCTGATTATTAGGACGGCCGAATCACAAAATTAGTCCCGAGCGTTAACGATCCTCCTTGCTTTAACACGGTCATTGCAATATTTGTTCTTGCACCTAGCTCGAAGAGGCGATGCGTGAAATAAGGTGATTAATTTATCTTTTCTTGCCAGAAAATGTTTATTTCGTAGTATGTTGATCTGGATTGCTATTTGAGCGAGTGGAGCATGTGTCTAAAGATAGAGTGAGAATTTCTCTCTCTCTCTCTTGAACTTGGGCTCATTGCAGTTTCTCAAAGCCACACCTCCCCATGACTCTTGTGTCAGTTAGGGTTAATCAATTTCAGCAATCTCTGTAATGCAGGCTCTGGGTAAAATATAACTTCAAGAATACAAAACTTATGAATTTTATTCGTTCTCCTTCTCAGTAAAATCCTAAATGGATATCTGCAAAGACGGAATTTCTGATACTCTTAAACTTCAGGCTGTTTTCACTTTCAGAACTAAAATAATAGCTATAAATATAGTATATTCTTTCCATCACTCTTTCTTGCTTTCAAGATTTGGAACTTCACAAGGACTGTTTTACTTCTTGAGCCACCAAGGGCTTTTGAATAGTAGCACGGGATTCGTTGAGCTTCTAAAAGGGTTATATAAGTTGACTGAGGTGGAGCCAGGAATGAGTGGTGTAAATGAACTGGTGTAGAAGAGTGGCGAAAGGGTATAATGCCTAACTGAGGGAGGTGTTTCAAGGAAGTGGATGGAAGAATAATTGTTTCTTGTGTTAAAGAAATAGTGATTGAGATTACTTAAAAAAGGAAGATGAGTACTTTGGATTTTGAAAGAGAAAATAAGCCTACAACATAAGGTTTAGATAAGAAAGAGTTTGGGGTTAGAGTGTTTATTGTTAATCAGTAGAAAGAGAACGCCAAGAGTAAAGTTGTGTATGTGGTATTCAGAGACCTAGAAGAAGCTTATAATAGAATAAATGGAGATGCATCTGTGTTAGAAGATGAAAATTGTTTAGTGATAAAGAGGTTTTATGAAGAACCCGAAACATAAGTTATGATTTGCATATGGTAGAGTGACTGGTTTGGTGTAAAAGTGAGTTTGAGATGAGGGTGCATTACGTCTCCTTAGTTATTTAACATCGTGATGGCTTAAATGCTGAGAGAAATGATAGAAAGGATAAGAGGAACAACTGACGCTCTGTAAGGCGAAAACAAGACTGAAGGGAATAAAAGTTATTACTGAGTTATGATATTCTTATGTGTGGCTGGGAAAAATAACTAACGATTTAAATAAAGAACAAGTAAAAAAAAGCGCAGTAGTATCTTCGGCACAATCGAGTTTTTTGTACAGCCGCTACAGCGTATAATCAAGGCCACCGAAAATAGATCTATCTTTCGGTGGTCTCGGTATAATGCTGTATGAGCCGCGTCCCATGAAACTTTAACACGGCCCGGCGCTGGACCTGTCCTATATCATTGCCAGAAGCACTATTATGGTTAACTTTAACCTTAAATAAAAAAAAAAAAAACTACTGAGGCTAGAGGGCTGCAATTCGGTATGTTTGATGATTGGAGGGTGGATGATCATCATACCAATTTGCAGCCTTCTAGCCTCAGTAGTTTTAAAGACCTGAGGGCGGACAGAAAGAAGTGCGGACGGACAGACAAAGCCGGCACAATAGTTTTCCTTTCAGAAAGCTAAAAGGAAGCAGGTGACACATTAATTGATACATAAGAGCACTGCATGTTTAGAAAATTAAAAGTCTAAGTGTAAAATGTCTTTTCTTATAGGAATGCGTTTAAACAATTTTTCAACCGAGAGCATAAACCGTTGAGTAGCATTATATCGACCTCGAAAATCTTATGGATGAATTGCCAGATCAAATTCGAATTTATAAGAGTGACTGTCGTGAACGAAAGTTGTTCCAGAACAACTAGATAGATTTTTTATGAAAGGTAAACATATACAAATGAATGTACGCCTTATTTAGTGAAGGCATGCAAGTACCGGTTCTATAAACAACACACACACATATACATATATATATATATATATATATATATATATATATATATACATTATATATATTTATACATACAGTATGTGTATATATATATATATATATATATATATATATATATATATATATGAATATATAAGATTGAGCAATATTTAAATAGGTGCAGTGTGAAGAACATAATGAAATGCGCAGGATTTTAGTGCAAGTGCACGGAAAATAAACAAAAATAAACCAGCAGTAGCTGGCGAAAGAGTCTGAAAGTTTTTGCGAGGAAGGTTAATATACAGGTTAGCAAGCATAAGACAAAAAGAATAAAAGGTAATTAGGAACATACTGAATGTTTGCATAAAGCTACGAAGGAGTTCGGTATTTAATGAAGTACAGAGCATAATGGGTGTGCTACAGAAGTTCTACGAAAAGTAGAAAAATGTGCAGGAAAACATAAGACAGAATGCAGTTAGGAATTGCAAACTGAATTCATCCCAATGTAAGTGAAATGCAGTGAAGAAGTTTTGCATTAAGCCAAAGTCCCTTGTTTTATTTATCTTCCACGCCATTTAACAATATCCTTGCCATTTTCTCACAAAACACATCACCTGATTCATATATTTAATCCTCATTAAAATTCAGCAGTTCGTTTTGATTCCATGACCAGAAAAGCAGTTTTTTTACTGCGCCAAAAACCAATGATATAATTAGAAATCCAAATCAAAACAAAAATATTTTTATTTCATCATTATTGATTATAATCTTCATTTGAGATGAATGATCTTTTCATTAGATATGTTTTAATCCAGTGTTCCGAACGAATGATGCCATATCACAGTATAAATCTGTTTATTTCTAATCGCTGACGAATTTTGAGTGATTTATGCTCAGAATACATCAATAAATAGATTCACATGGGTTATTTGGTCTTGCTTTTTTTCGGCAACATATCATTTAAAACATGTAAGCCTACATGTCTAATGAATTCTTTGAGTGTTATCACGCATTACATCTTCCTATTTCATACACGCTCACACACAAAAGTCAATCTTTTATTACTGTTTCCAAACCAAAGGCCCAGGTTCGAATCCTGGCAAAAATACTTATCAGTCATAATTCCCTTTTTGGTGTATATTATTCTCAAGGGATAGTGCATAATACATAAAGTAACATCGTCAACAGAAACATATACATATATATATATATATATATATATATATATATATATATATATATATATATATATATATATATATATATATATTAGTGTGTGTGTGTCTGTGACTTTTAGAAACGGGCAGGAATGTTTGAAATTTAAGATTTTTAAAGAAGGATTCGTGAATATACATGGGAAAGGAAAAATGGTGACGCAGAGTTTGTTAGAGCACCTCATAGCAAAGGAGTATAAGAGGAGGAAATGGATGAAAACTGCGTTATTTCAGGACACCGAGGTAGAAGGCATAGGCTACAAGAGGAGTAGGTGAAACTCGAAGGTGGGTTCTCAAATTTCGCAGGAAGAGTTTTTGACTCTGGAAAGATAAGGAGAGAAAAGGAAAGCACTAAATACACTACGTTGTAGTCTATTTGCGTCCCAGTATTTGAAATTGTAAAAGGGCCACGCTCAAAATTAATGGGTGCCTTTAAAGAGTTACCGATCTTTAGACAATATCCGTCTAAGCCTTAAAACCCAGCAGGGAGAAGATCTTAAGCGTACTTGATCCGTTAAAAAAGACCGACCAAAACCGAAGGCCTATTATATATTTATGGTCTAGCTGTTTTCAAAAGTGTTATGAGGAAAGCGAAGAGTGTCCGTCAAGTCTCAAACACGCCCTAGGATTTAGAAACTGTCGCAGCATGACGATCGAGGCACACGGGAGGGAAGTTGATGCATGGAGCTGAGAACCTAAATAAAATGAACAATTAGATAAAAGGGATTTAAGAAATATGGCTAAAGCTGGTTTTGAGCGACATCTTCTACCATCAAAGAAAGGCGTGTGTGTGTGTGCGTGAAGATGCGCGTACGGATAGTGAGAAAGAGTCCATGGGATGAAACAATTAAATGATCAAGGTAAATGTAAATGCGACCGCATATGAACTAATGTGGAAATCAAAAATGAATAGCAATGAGTCAATTAAGGTGCCTTGCATCGTGTAGTTTTAGGTTATCCTTATATATTTATTATTAAGCAAGTTCCTTCAACGACTTTTTTACGCATGACCAAGCGATTTATCCTAATTAACTAACTCGCAATCAACTCCCGTCACTTTAGATCATTCTACAAACTAAAGTGCTACTCGGCATTTCCTTATCCTTAGTATTTAAACATAAGACAGTTCAAACTAGCTCAGTAACATCTTAACATAAATGAAGCCGCTTGTCAACATATATAGAATCAAACTAATCTCATTGCTTGCAAACAAAACGTAATAAAGACAGCTTGACGAACATCTTTCGAAATTTAGAATACAGGTAAATCTCCAAGTACAGACAGGAAAATCTCAAATCGTGAAAAGGCATAAAACATAACAACCCTAATAAATATGAGCAAAATACGAACGACGAGCGCATATAAGAACGACACTTATGAAGAAACCCGAACAAATGAACGAGGCAATCTGTGTGAGGGGCTTCTAAGCAGAGGGAATGGCCGAGAGAACCTAGACTTTGAAAAGTTCATCTCGTGTAAAAGTGAGAAATTTAACTAATTCCTCGGAGATGGTGAAGCTTAGGCTACTCGCGTGTACTGACAAACAAAAGAGCGTACAAAGGTGTAGCAGTTTACGTCGCAAAGCAATTTGCATTGAAGGTAGTTTGACAATTATTCTCCTTTATTTGATTAAACAATGGAGAGAGTAAGGGAGAAATTTTTATCACTGAGGCAATGAGAAGCTCTTACAATCATACGCAGTTTAAAACAAAGTTATTCAAAATTCGTGTACAAATATCAATTAGGAAAGGTTAATTACTTAATTACGTACTTCTGTTAATTACCAGGAAGAAATAAAAGCGTTAATTGATTCTCTAATATATGCAATAATACGAGGGGGAGAATGAATGTGACCAATGACTCTCTCTCCTCTCTCTCTCTCTCTCTCTCTCTCTCTCTCTCTCTCTCCTTCAACTGTACAAAACGTGCATTTTTTCCTGTATCATTGGTTCAGCTTAATTAAATTGTCAAGTACATGGAAAAATTATTCTCTCGGTACATAAACGTTATTTATCAGGATCCTCGCATGAGTGAGCTAACACAAACACGCATACGCACACACACGCACGTATATGTATATATATATATATATATATATATATATATATATATATATATATATATATATATATATATATATATATATATATATATATATATATATATACATACACACACAAGTATGTATTTGTGTGTGCGTGTGACTGTCAACATTACATTTTCACAGGAAAATGTTGGTTGAAGTTATTTATTACAGGGACTTATATTAAACTGCGTAATAATTAATTTCCATAACAATACTTTGTCTTCAACACTAATTACAGGGATGAAGGATAAAATTAGTGAAGCTTGGTCTTGATATATTCTTCCCTCTCAACTGGGGTTAGATTGATCCATTTTAATCTGAAATTTGTATTTTATGGCTGACTCTCATCTTCGGATTAAGCAATAGGTGGTCAGGTTAATAGGAAGAAATCACACAGAAAATGGTTTTGTCTTCCTCATTCATGCTAACCCTTCCTCTCGAGCGATGGACAATCGTGGTGAGTTTAACTACGGTTAAAGTTACATAAAATCTTATCGCCGTTCATCTTAATTTTATTTCACTGTCCATGTCATCTTGGCATGCTGCTCCCATTTCCTGACTGAGTGCAGTCATTCAACGGTGCGCACTGAAATCTTCGGTAGCTGTTAATAACCGCTGTTCCTTCTTTGGAGAGAAGCAGTGTTCGCTTTCTGTCCTGTTGCAACTGAATAACTGCCAGACTATCTATCATAACTATCTTTGGCTTCCAGTCAAGGGTTCGTTATGTCTGCTGTGATATCAGCAGAAATAAGAAAAACAATAACTTCAGTAGCAATTAAAATAACTATAAAATAATCATCAAAACACTAGTGATAGTAGTAGTAGTAGTAGTAGTAGTAGCAATAATATTTATATTCTAATAATAATATATACAATTTCTATCGAGATCACTGTAAATATTTCTCTCTCTCTCTCTCTCTCTCTCTCTCTCTCTCTCTCTCTCTCTCTCTTTCATGATTCAACACGTCACGCGGATTCAGTCGGTGACATACATCGGTTCATTATGACCATAAATATCGGTATCATTAAGACACCTAAAAGGGTTTTTTTATTCATGGTTGTTAACAGTCGGTTTTTATGAACAGAAAGTCTAATGCATTTTGTTTATGCTTTTGTACGTCGTTATAATGTTGGAAGACCATTTCCTGGTCACTTCGGTAGTAGTAAAGACAGTAAACATATCATCAAAAGACTTGCTCTTCCCTAATGACCGAGTAAATCTAGGAATATTGGTCTGTTCTTCTCTATCCTCTTGTGGCGCTGGGCCATTCTTCAGACGGCACGTTTAGTTGGCTGTGGGTACTCTCCGAAAAGAAATGAGCAGTGCAGGTACCAACGGGCAATTCACGTATTCCTCGTTCAGAAGAAGCCAACGGTTCAAGTGCCGGGTACTTAGATGTTACAGCAAATCACTCGGAATTTAAACCACCTGGAATCTGGGAACAAACTTTCAACATTAACAGTGGGTCGTCGTATTTTAAAGCAAGGTGGCATTGTCAGCTGACTTATCGACCTTCTTCATGGTGATGTCAAAACGATTTCTCCCTCATAATTACTTTTAATTCCTATAACACATAATTCATGCGTACTTTAGATATTACAAATGATTAAGCATATTAAATAGTAAAACTAATTAAATATATTCTTAACATTTTCTTACCATGCAACAGATTCCAACTCCTCAGTACTCCTCTCTCTCTCTCTCTCTCTCTCTCTCTCTCTCTAACACACACACACACACACATCTTGAAACGTGAAGAGCTAAATCAACCTCTTTCTAATTTCCCCGCATTTCCAGACCCAATTCAGGTCCCAGGAACTTTCCCAATCATCCCTCTAGAACTGTGACTTATTTGGGAAGGGGAGGTACTATGAAGAATTTATCTAGGCTAGAGTTTAAAGGGAAGCGTTTGCCTTTTTATTCGCTTGGCCATCCATTTAATAGAAAACTGTATGGAATAGGAAAGAAAATATTACTGAGCGTGCAACAAGGAAAAGCTAGCTCTTCTACCAAGTGTACAATAATTATGGAGAACCGAGGCCTCAAATGATTCCCAAAGCATAGTGAAACGAGTTTCATAATTGACCAATCAACTGTATTTCCTCGTTAGATATTTTAGCCTTTATTCCTCGGTTTTATCGGCCTCGCATTTATTTCTTTGTAAATTTCATGTTCAATTATAAATTGCACGGTCTTGCACACAGAGAGAGAGAGAGAAGTTGTTATGTGCAATTTGAAGGCAATAATTCTAAAGAAAATGGAAAGTAAACTCATGAAAGTGTGAGTCATGTGGACACAAGATTCAAGGGGAGGTTCAGCCTTAAGCACACTTGCTTGAACCTAGGACGTGAATAAGAGATAGCCTCTTCCTAGACATTACTCTAATTTTAGGCCTCTCTCTGTCTATGGAAGCTCAAGCACCAAACTAAACCAGCACACCACTCCAAATTATTTTATTTCCTTGTGAAATGCACCATCATGTAACAGTATATATATATATATATATATATATATATATATATATATATATATATATATATATATATATATATATATATATATATATATATATATATATATATATATATATATATATATATATATATATATATATTTATATATCAATGCAGCATGAAGGGACGAGTGCTTGAGCATATCATAAAATCCACGTCAGAAGGTGAGTGAAAGCCGGGACTTTGAACAAGTACTTTCGTAGTTTATTCTACATTTTCAAGTTCACACTGAATACAAAGGAAGTTGACAGAGACCTATATACAAAAACAGAAGGGGGCTGGATTACAGATCCTTTGTCCCTGTCTTTTTTGTTAATCCTTTGTCCCTGTCTTTTTTGTTAATCCTTTGTCCCTGTCTTTTTTATTAATCCTTTGTCCCTGTCTTTTTTGTTAATCCTTTGTCCCTGTCTTTTTTGTTAATCCTTTGTCCCTGTTTTTTGTTAATCCTTTGTCCCTGTCTTTTTGTTAATCCTTTGTCCCTGTCTTTTTGTTAATCCTTTGTCCCTGTCTTTTTGTTAACTTTGTCCCTGTCTTTTTTGTTAATCCTTTGTCCCTGTCTTTTTTGTTAATCCTTTGTCCCTGTCTTTTTTGTTAATCCTTTGTCCCTGTCTTTTTTGTTTAAAGAACATGCTGCCCAGATTAACAAATGGTAACCCCGACCCCCGTTCTGTTTTTGTATATAAATCTCTGTCAACTTCCTTTGTATTCAGTGTGAACTTGAAAATGTAGAATAAACTACGAAAGTACTTGTTCAAAGTCTCGGTTTTCACTCACCTTCTGACGTGGATTTTATAATATACATCAATATATCAATGTCTTCTACCAACCCATCTTTTTTTCCCTTTTTCCTTAAGAGTCACTGTTTTTAGATTCTAAATCTTGAACATTTCAAAACCTTAATTTATCATCTTAGAAACGACCATTTTTAAAATCCATTGTAACTTAAGAACCACTGTGAAGCAACATTCCCTTCCCATTTCGTTCAACTATTTATTGGCAAGACGGGGCAACATGAATGAGAATATATACGAGCCGTCCCATAACACTTGAATGAACACTGGCAGAAGTTTCATTTGAAGTCCGAAGCCGAATCCATTAAACTGTTGGAAGAAGAGATTTCACTTGACTATTTTAATTTTCAAGAATTCGACTGTAAGATCCCTTTCATCTTCCGACGGAAAGATTCCTCAATTATGGAAATGTAGGGGAGGGATTCATACGCTCGGAAAATTGAGTTTTAATTTTCCTGTAGAAAAGAAAACAATTTTTGTCTGAGGAAATGTATTTCCAATGTCCTTTTTTTTGCATGGATACAAAGAAGCAAGGACACAAGCGTGCATGTGCATACGTATATAGATTTTAAGAAATATATATATATGCATGTGTGTGAGTGCAGGTCCTGTGTACATCAAAATCAACTTACATCCCTCTTGGTAGCTTAGTGAATAAGTCCCAGTCCCTGCATACGCTGTATCAAACCAAGTAAGCACATGTTTGAATCTTGAGACGGTCAAATAAACCTATACATATACATATATATATATATATATATATATATATATATATATATATATATATATATATACATTACACGCACACACACACACACACACACACACACACACACACACACATATATATATATATATATATATATATATATATATATATATATATATATATATATATATATATATATGTTTATGTATACTGTATGTATATATATATATATATATATGTTTATGTATACTGTATGTACATATATATATATATATATATATATATATATATATATATATATATATATATATATATATATATATATATATATATTATGAGAATGGGACTTCTTTCCAAGCAATCTCACCTGTTTTTACACCCACAATGAAACAACAAAAGAAATAAAATTCATTTCAATTGTTTTCATTACTAGAACTGTGGGTTCATTCACCCCTTCCTAAACTGTCTCCCTCATTCCCAAAATGGTTAAGCTTTTAATCCTTCTCTCTTTCTCTGTTCAAAATGACTGCCTAAGGCCTTGTTTCCAAGTGACCTTCAAAGATGCCTTCTTGAAGGTGTCCGACAACAGGCAAGGGAGGAGCCAAAAAAAGAGAAAGTTGGCGTTGCCCTGCCCGGGCCCTGGTAAACTCCCCACAAGGTCTGACTGGATGCCATGCTCGATATAGAAAACGTGATGAAGATTGACCTTTTGCTCCATCTATTTGGATGCCCAGGCATAATCCCTGAGGTATTGATAGACGATGCAACCGCAGTCACAAGAGAGAAGTGCTCAGAACTCCACTGAGGAGAGATAGATATCCTTACCTTTGCCTGCCCCTTGAACCCTCCACATGTTCAACCCCAAGGTTCGGGCCAGTATACTTTGTAGCGGCAACCCCTTAATTTCCTCCTCCAGCGTCGGCGCCCTATTGAACAAGGACATCATCATCTTGACAAAGGTAATGTACCAGAATAAGGTTTCTTAGTCAGTCACAATTCCTGTTATTTCTCTGCCTGATTTATTTTCTATTTCCATTGTGTAATCACCTTCAGTAATTTGTGTTGGAATTATCAAGTGTTAACGTAATTATGCATTTAGTGTTGAACTGAGTTATTTGGCACCATTTGTGCAGTCCCTCAGTTCCTGTTGAGCATCTTATTGTCTTGCAAGTAACCCTCTTGCATATATTGCAGATAGGCCTCAGCTGTGGAACCACTCAGCTCTATCCCGTGTGTAGTGGCCATATGCCAACCCTCCTTTTACCCCTCTGCGATGTTTCCTGTTATGAAGACATCATCGGCGTAGAATATTTCTCCTGTGTAGGATTCATTCATTTAGCAGGCCCTTATTATTACCTGCCCAGTAATTCGTCATTCTTCTGGTCTGTATTGTTATAAATATAATTAGTTAAGAGAACCCTTGAGTTTACATAATCTTCCCTCACATGAAGAAGACCTTAAGCCACAGATTTTCCCTTGCTTTGTTTGTCTATGAAGTTGCCCTAATATTGAGTCAGATGTGTAATAAATATAGTAGATTTCTTGGTAATGTAAAGAATTCCCTGCATTCATCCGTTGCCGCCCAGAATCAGGTAAGTATCGAGGGCACTTTTGTAGCATATACTGTATACTGCATATATATATATATATATATATATATATATATATATATATATGTGTGTGTGTGTGTGTATGTATGTATATAAATTGTCACAAACGCCTTCTACGTTCGTTGTGATGTTCCCTCTTGATTTTGCGAAAATAAGTAAATTCGAATATTTATCTCCCAAATATGAATTAATGTACATTTCAAAAGAAGTCCTAGTTGTTTTGACGTTTCCACACCAAAGTATTCCTATGTTTTCCCAGGCTCAGATAAGCCTGTGAAGGTACATAATGAGAAACAAAGTGCAGGACCCTACCACGAGTCATTACTGAATCTGACCTGACCCTAGTAAATGCGCCCCTAAGGTAACATTTCTCACAGCCGCTTGCAAGTGGCACTCCCCCTTTGAGAGTTCCTTCTATTGTTACTATTGTTCCCAGTTCCCCAGTCATGCATGCCCCTTCGTATTTCCCTGAGTTTCCCCTCCTTCCAAACTACCTGCCATGCCATCAATGGTCACTTTCTTGACCTGACCAACACCTGCGCTCTGTCTACTAATACCTGCATCCCTGCCTACAAAATCCCTCAACTCTCCCAATCTTATTGTCTACCCCATTGACACCTCTTCTCTCGAACCCTTATCTGGCTGCCAGACAATGACCTTTCCAGGCACCTAGCCGGATTAATGACACACCCTACAAGGAGGACAATGGAGGAACCATTAATAAGAGGTTGTCAGAAGTGTCAAAGTACAACCATCGTTGGCGCTGATCTTGGTATATATGCTGGCTCCAACAGACCCTTTTTTGCTAGTCACCTTCCAGATATCACACTGTTAGTGCAACCTGAGCTAGTCCCTCTTCAGAAGCCACACTGCTAGTATAGTCTATAGTCTATGCTAGTCCTCCTTCGGGTGTCTCCCTGCTTGTAGACACTCTGCCCGTTCTTCTTCTGAAGACACACCGCTAGTATACCCCTTACTAGCCACCTCTACAACACAACTCTACGATGCCATCCTCCTGGCACTCCACACACACACACACACCCTGTAGTCAAACCTTACACTACTCTGCTAGTCTGCTCTCCTGACTTCATGCCACCGGACACCTGATGCTAGCCACCTCCCACAGATGTCACCCCTGCTGAATTACCTGACGACGTCCCCTTGTCCAGAAGTTACTGAGAGCCCATGTCCGAGTCCTACTTGAAGCATTCCTATGCTGCTACGCTGAAGATTCACGTATCCAGCTACTCACTTCTATGCGTTGATGTCCTATTAGCCCCCTAGCGCCCATACCTTCGTCATACTTCTCTGTTGGCAAACCTTGAGTGACAACGCTTCCTCTGATGCCCTACTGCAGAAACTTGGCTCTACAATCCTCACATCTTGTCCAAGGACCTAAGGTAATGTGATCGGAAGTTGTTTTTTCGGCCCCTTATCTATCCTAACTGAGTTTATATACCTGTTCTCCCAAATACCTGTAACCCTATAACCCTATTCCTGTTCCTCTCCTTCAGAGAGCCCTGTAATTTTGATTGTGGCGGAATTGTGATCAATAGCAATTTGTTTTCACTAACGGATCCAGAAAAATTTCATGGGGGGTCCACCAATTTTCATATTATACATACACACACACACACACACACACACACACACATACATATATATATATATATATATATATATATATATATATATATATATATATATATATATATATATATATATATATATATATATATTATACATATATAGGCTACATATATATGTATGTATACCGAATCCAGTGTTAATATCATTAAGATTATTGTTACTATTATTATTGTTATTATTATTATTTTTTCCCCAAAATTTTATTATTTCTATAAGAGAAATTTTATTTTTCTCCCCGTTTTTATATTTCTTATTTATATCATCATCTAAATTTCCAGTATTATTATTTTGTCACGGGCGGGATCACTTGCCCAGGCACCATCTCCTGAATCCGCTAGTGCTTGTTTTAGTTTCATTCGTTTATTTGTGTATTGCCTTTAGATTATAATTATTATGTAAACAGTGCTTAGCCACTTAGCCTACGTGAATTTATTTTCATTAAACTCAAATCCATTCGTATGTCTTTCATCTCTCCTGCTCTTGTAGATCCGTGATTTCGAGTCCCTGTTGTGTGAGATCAATTGTAGGTCAACGGTGCCACCTTCCTGCAAACCCAGGTGCCATATTCTGTCAAGATATCCGGATAATCAATAGTGCATACGCTTTCGCTCACCGTACCCCTTACTGTGCATCTTTGGATTCTCCCCGAACTCTATTTTGCTTTATCGTACAAAGGCTCAGCATATAAAAATTTGCAGTTGTGGCACTTTGCTTGAGTACATTTGTGATACTTTGTGTAACGTAATTCTTGAATCGTGCCACGGAGCTCCATTGATAGCTCCGGTACATATTTCAGCTTCTGCTTTAATTAGTGAATTATACTATTTAGTAGACATCCCAAGTTTACCTTCAATCCTTGGTAATTTAGAGTATTTTTTCACTTGCATCTTTTCTCTGTTCATTGGAGCGCCGCCCCCCTTTCAATCAGATGTTGTTTCCAGGAATCATATTTTAGAGCCACCTTTCTTCACACGGCAGCGACCTTTGACAATATATATATATATATATATATATATATATATATATATATATATATATATATATATATATATATATATATATTTATATATTTGCACGTAATCTCCCAGGACTTACGCTCAGTTTTCATTTTTCCTATTGTGCATATATATATATATATATATATATATATATATATATATATATATATATATATATATATATATATATATATATATATATATATATATATATATATATATATATATATATATATATATATATTTGTGTGTGTGTGTATAAACATAAAAAGCTCATTCCGGATAATCTAAAAATAAGAAAACCTTCAGTAATTATATCACTCTCTGCTGAACTGGAAGACAGCCAATGAAAGACTGAGATGGTATCCAAGTAAAAAAAAATAAAAAGGAATTGTTGTCGTACTTACTATTATTATCCTCTTCTCTTGTAACAAGAGAGAGAAATGATCGCGAGACTTGTAGTTATCTTCTGAATCATTCCTTTGATTTGGAGAGACAGGATAACAGAAAGACAACCTAACATCCCTTTTCAAGTAGAAATGATTAAATGTTGATGCTTCCAGGTATTATAACTTACGGGAAGACATCTCTTGCATAGCACTCATGGAAAGTTACGAAAACATTTCGAGACTTTGAAGAAGTATTATTAATTAAATACCAAGAGGTCATATTTAGTCTCACGAAAAAAAGGAAACTAAAGTTATGTATGAAGTAGGGGACATATAAAAATTTTAAACCCTCTCTCTCTCTCTCTCTCTCTCTCTCTCTCTCTCTCTCTCTCTCTCTCTCTCTCTCTCTCTCTTATCAAATAAATATTATAAAATGGAAATAAAGATTTTGAATTGATTTGATCTTATTCAAATCTCTCTCTCTCTCTCTCTCTCTCTCTCTCTCTCTCTCTCTCTCTCTCTCTCTCTCTCTCTCTCTCTTATCAAATAACTATTGTAAAGTGGAAATAAAGATTTTGAAGTGATTTGATCTTATTTAAACTCTCTCTCTCTCTCTCTCTCTCTCTCTCTCTCTCTCTCTCTCTCTCTCTCTCTCTCTCTCTTTATATACAGCACAAACACACAAGGACGCCCAAAAACAAGCCTGATGTCAAAAGAAAAGTGTAATAATGGATATCATTCATTAAATTATGAGAAGGAATGCCCCTTAAAAGAAATCATTCAGGAAAATACAAAGGACGGAAGAGAATTCCAGATCAAATTTGACCCTTTGGTTTCGGGCTTTATTCATTATCTGAAGGCCTTTGGAAACATGAGTACAGTAAGGCTGAGGGACCGGGGACTGCATCCAGTTAAGAATTTCTAGATAGCACTGCCCGAAGTCACATTCTTAAAATAAGCAGCGGGAAGATTTGTTATGATGGAGTATAGATTAATCCCAGTTATTGTTAAGAGCCTAGTTATCACTTTATCACCACTCTGTTAAGATACACACATACATACATACACACATACATACATGTGTATGTATGTATGTATATAAATTTTCTGTTTTCGATACACGTCGTTTATTCTTAGGGACAATGGTACCAGAATGGGTTAGCTTTTGCTTTCTCATTAAGTCTCCTTATAAATAATATCACTCACACACACGCACACACACACACAGAAGGGGGGAGTGGGAGGGAGGAGGGGAGAGAGAATCTATAAGGAGATTAGATCAAATCAACTTTCAGTGAATCGTTCAACAGATTGCCAACAAAAATTTCCCATTCTCCAGCCATTGAATGTTTTTTCTGCCTTTTTTATTATCACTATCTAAGGAAGTTCGCTCGTGTCGTTGAAAAGGAAGATAGATTCCTTTCAGAGTAAAAAGCTTCATACTATTTGTAATTTTACCTTTTAACGCACTGGTTCAAACATATTTCTGTGAAAAATGTACGAACTGTATTCCTCTAAATCCTATCCAGGTGTATATTTTTAACTCTTTATATTCAATCAAGATTTCAAATCTCGATCATTTGCCACCATGATTCAACGGATTTTCGCATAATTACCCTTAATATTAAAGGCTCACTTTGTGCCAGTTTCTAATCTGGTAAGAAATGCACTACACTCTCAATAACGATCGCAAATAATTCGCCCCTTATCTAGAAAGGACGTCAGCCGTAAGATGGCCTTACTGCCCCATTCCCAGAGACCATTTCGGCCACTGTTCCGTTTGGGTTTAAGCAAAATCCCTCAACCTGTCAGGTGGTCACGCAGCTCCTGTCAAGAGGAGATCGACAAACTATGGAAGGCTCAGTTCAGTGGCAGCTCCTTTCCACTGCCATAAACCTAGCGATTTCTCTCCTCGTTTCGATTTCTCCTGAGTTCTGTTGGGTTTCACTTTCAGGAATTAAGGCTATCGGAACCTTTGGGGTGAGAACTCGCTTCTTCACTACTTTTTCATCTCCTTATCTTAATTCTAGATTTGTTTGCCGAGTTAATAATGCTGTTACCATGACAACAGCCCTTGCAATTACATTTACTGCTGAATAACACTTCTACATTGCAATGCAGATCTAGTTTTTTAACAACAGAATGACATAAAATATGAATAAAGGTATGTTTATGTTAAGTTCAGTTAATTTTTTTATCGTACTAAACAAGGCACAAATGGTTATATTCTTTGGTTTTTATTGGCAATATAATACCAACACATTTGTAAAATATTGGTAATGTAAATATAATTTCGCAATGTAGAATTTATGGCGTAACTAACCATAGTCTGGTGTGACGAAATTTTAATTGAATTTGGTTTGCTTTTTGCGCACTTCTTGTTTTAATACTTGTGTCGTTCCGCTGTGGATGATTTGAACGCGTTGTCTTTATCGGAACGAATTCAAACAAGGTTCTTCAGCAAAAAAATATTTTTGGATACTTGATTTGAGTGGAAAGAAGGTTACTCATCATTAACAGAACTTTACTTAATTATTTTAATACCTGTGTAATTTCATATTTACTTCCAACAACAGAAATTTACATACAACTTCAAGCAGAGGATTTTCTTGGGTAGCATTCACAAAAATCATTTCCAAACATGGCAGAATATGGGAAAACAGGCAAAGAGAGAATAAAGCGATACATCAAAATTAGTCGGAATAAAGGATTTGCAATATTTGGACCATAAGATTTTTTTTAAGAACATAATTATTACATGTGTAGCTAATATAAAAATCGGTACAGGAATAGTTGATCACTATTGTGAAAAAAACTCAACGAGTCCTTTGAGCTCCATTCTGGGACTCGATTAAGCCTTTGCCTCTTAATTTAAGATGAAAATGTCAGCAAGATGAAATTGAAGAAATTTGATAGATATATTGGAAGAGACCAAAGGCAGAAATCTAACGAGCTGAGTGACCGGAGATTTGAGCAAAGAATCTGTGGCTTGTTCGGCTTCATAACGTAGTGATGGAAAAGAGATTTGAGTAATTAAGGAAAGGAAAGATAATTTCCAATAATAGTAAATACTGTACAAGAGATATGTGGGGCTTGATCTAATTATTCTGTAGGCCTTGATTATGTGAAGCTGTTTGGAATCAGCAGTACACTTTCATATAATAATAATAATAATAATAATAATAATAATAATAATAATAATAATAATAATAATAATAATAATAATAATAATAATAATAATAATACGTCAAGGTAAATAAATGAACTCTGGACAGCCGATGTATGTTTTCCCTACTGCCACAAGAACCCATTCTAGAAACTGAGAAACTACGATACAAACTAAACGGCATCCAGACGGCCAATAATAATAATAACAATAATAATAATAATAGTATTTTTCGGTTTTTAATATAGTCAGTAGGATACTGTTTTCCATTTTTTTAACATCCCTTTCTGTTAGTATTATTTTTTTCGCGTCATTCTCATTCAGTGCGAGCATTTCTCCCTTCAATAAAAAAAAACCGTTTTCTACCTTTGGCAATGTCCAGAATACCAAAGCTCTCTCACAAGTCAAAATCCAAACATTTTTTTTTTGCAAAGTCATTGTTTTCCGTGTGCTACTCCATAAGACTATAATAGTTTTGTTTGTAGAAATGAATTATTTGTCACTTAGCCTGAGCTGGAACCTAAGGCCCTTCCTCATGGAATTCTTTTGTAGTTTTTATTCAATCCCAGTTCTGTAAAATTATAAACGAATTACTGTTGAAGCTGTGGGTCCTTTAAAAATGCACATCAGAACAGTCTGTTTTCTATGAATGTCGGCTACAGGATCATTATATTTGAATAAGTTGTAAATTTTATTTGCTTGTAACATCTGGTAACGAGATAATCTGTGTGTGCGCGCGCGCGCGCGTGTGTGTATGTGTGCGCATGTGTATGTGAGCTTGCTTGTGTTTTAATTATGGTTTCCTTATCAAGATATAATGATTCATAAACGCTCATGAACTTATAAGTAGGGGAGTTTAGACACGTAGCATAGATAGGTATATATTCTTTGGGTGAACCTCTCTCAGTTATTAACTTTTACTAGTAATCGGTGCAAATGTGATGCTCAGAAACCCAGGCTTTCGTAGTGATTCACAGCTGGTGCCATATTTATGTTACCACTTTCATAATGATGAATTGTAATAGGAATATCCAAACGATGACACTTTCTAAGATTAGCTTTAAAAGGTCATAGGTAAACGTCGTAGGATCTTCGTCGGTTTACATGACTTGAAGTTCAAGGTTTTCGTGATACCTTTTTCATCGTCATAAGTAATTATGGCAATTCCGTAATTATCAAGTTATTCTAAACGCTAGAGGCCCAAGCACTAGGAGAGCTATAATTATCTCATTTATCGTCATGGGAGAACAGAAATAATAATTCACCCACTGCTGAGCGTTCTCTCTCTCTCTCTCAAATAAACTTATTGTTCATAATAGCGTTTGAGGGTATGTATTCAGAGAGAGAGAGAGAGAGAGATAAAACCGAAATGCCACAACAAGGAGTAGGCGCAGTCCTAATGCAGCGAGACGACGACTTGGCTCCATCCTGTATGCTACCATTCAGCCAAGTTGAAATTACACCAGAAAGCTCACAGCGTCATTGAAAAAGAATGTCTCTCCCTGATTTTGGCCCTACAGAACTTTGCCTGCTACATTCAAGACCAAAGGTATACTCTCGAAGTAATCGCTGATCGCACTACCCTCCGGTTCCTTCATGAAATGCAAAACCATAACCAACGACTAATGAGATGGTCCCTAATGCTGCAGCCTTATCAGGTGGCCATCCGCCATGTGAAAGGAACTGAGAACATCATTGCGGACGCCTTGTCAAGAGGACCAGCAACTTAGGATGACCGGAGGTGCGAGGTCTTAGCGGGGGAGGTCTTATGAAATTCCGGTCAGCTTACAATTTGATGACAAATACCTAATGACTTTTCGGCTCGTTTACCATCATAAACCACCTGCTGTATTGATCTTCGGCCTGTTTACGTTTTAACTATCGGTGTACGGTAGCTAATTACCGCCTCACGCCATTCCGCTCGGCCTGTGATTGGCTGAGGCCCCTCTCCAGTCTGCAGTTTTTTTTCTTTTCTTTTTTTTAAGATTTCTGTTTCCCTACATTAGATAGGTTTGAAGATGTTGTGATAATGATACAAAACAACAAAACACCTTCGAATCACTGAATCAATGCTGCTAACTCCATAATCATTGCCCATTCATATTTTAAAACCTTACAAGAACATTTTTACTATACGAAACTCTGAAATATCTCATAAGGATACACAGCACCCAGGTCATCGTAAGCTCTCAAAAATTTTATGCAGTTCTACTCACTCTCTCTCTCTCTCTCTCTCTCTCTCTCTCTCTCTCTCTCTCTCTCTCTCTCTCTCTTAAATCATTTATTCATTAATCTGTTATACACTTTTTTTTTATTTTTTATGCCCGAGAAGACCCTTTGAAACTTTAGTCTCCTATTATATCGACATTGCGACGCTAGTTTCCAAGTTCCTTCTTCGAAACTGTTGAAATTATTTGAGGTCAAAAACTAGAGAAGAAATCACAAATACAATGCACTGTCCTTAAAGTAATCATAATAACTTGGATCAGAAAGCGTTCTTGGGATGTAGTTCCAGCTTAAGCCCTGTCCACACTAGCGGGCACTGCCCGACTGGCAAACACTGTTCCCATAACCCGTTCTACTACAGTTTTCCTTTCAATCCTTTTTTTTTTTTTAAACACACTACAACTATTACTCCACACAACGCTATTTATTTTCCTTTTCCGCGGTGCCGGGCATGGTGAGACTACCCTCTTCCCTTGCCTACTCAACAAGCTTTACTGACCGACCGAGTATGGACTCAGCCAGAACGATGCTTCAGAAGCGAGAGAAACAGCTGTAAGTGCCCGACGGGCATGCCCGCTACCGTGGACAGGCCATTAAGATGTCAATAAAGTGAAGCCCATATGGATATTATATTCTCTTGAACATAGATAATCTGGACTCATCCAAATATTCATAGATATTTTATTATACACGTGACCCAAGTGCACTAGAACTCATACTGCTATCGACTGTACTTATCACCGGAGGCATTGCATTTCATGCTGCTCGCCGTGTCTGAGAACAGTTTTGAAGGAGGAGGGCTACTAACATGTGTGGTACTTCAGAACACTGGCCAGTAATAAAGTCACAGGGGAAAAAAGGTCACAGTTTTGGCTAGAAAAAAAAAGTCACATTAATTTATGGTGGCCGGTAATAAAGTCACGGGGGAAAAATTCACAATATTTCTTGGGGGTCATTATCTTTATGATATTGGCAGTCTTTTATTTATACGGAAATTCCCGACGACCTTGTACTAAACACGCCGCAAAGGTGGATACTTACCGGGTTAAAACCCTTGGGAGTCATTATTATCTAAGAAAGATTATCGTGACTTTTTTTCCTGTGACTTTTTTACCTGGATTCCTTAAGAACATCAGTCGCCTCTCGTTGCAATATGGTTTCGCTAGATTTCCGGCACTGTCTGCAAGACGTCAGTGTTATCAAATGGCAGTCAGGTACCGATAAGAATATGAAACACATGACATTTCAAAACTAACGAATCAAGTTCGGATAATTGAAAACGTGCAGGCGTCGGCAGTGTTCGGGGACATTCAAAGGTGACTTGGGTGCTCGTTAAGCTCAACTGGTGACATACTGACATATCGTTCGAAAGCTCTCCAGTCTGCTGTTTCCATTTTTGTGAAAGTGACACTGGGAATTGCGTTTTCCCATTAGGTTAGCTTATATTGCTAACTTCAACATCTATCATCCTGATTGTCAACGTTTTTTCTTTTCAGCGTCCACATCTAGGGAAAGCTTTGAAACTCTGTAATTAAGATTTTCACAATAATAATAGATTAGTTTTGGAATAATGAAACACGGTAATTTCATACTTGATGGGTAATGCTTTGTCTCTTTGGCTGTCAGAAGTTAATAATGGGCACATACTGTATGTATTTCTTTTCCTCTCAGTCTATATCAAAGCCTTTTTAGACTCCTTGTTTGCCTTTTGCTTGTTTGTAGGTGAATCAAACTTTAGCGTCCATTTCAAAGGCATAAAACTACGATAGGTGCAGATTCATTAAGCCCATTGTTATTGGTAAAGCGCAGAGGAAAACTTAAGTTGTATTCAATTTTCTTTTTACTAGGAAACGTCTACTTTGCGCCTGTGAAATGATAATATCATTTGAGGCATGGCTCATTCTCCTCCTCCGACACGAAGCATATTCTGTTACCGTTATTGTCTGTCTCCTTAGTTTCGATCAAGGCTAACCAACGGAATTCGTTCAAGAAATTGAGATTGGATATTAGCCTGAACAAGACTAATAGAAACTATAAGTTGCACAGGGAAAGGTTAAGGCCTAAGTGTTGGTAAAGACGAGAAAAATTGCAACGAAGTTGTACTTCGTCGAGTTTACCTGACGAAGATCTACGGTATATACTGTGCATGCAGGAAGATTGATCTAATAATCTTTCTCGAAGTATATCATACTTTATGTTTCTTTTAGTGATGAACTGAACTGACCTGGAAATATTTATCTTTATAGCAAAGACACATGGCGCTTACTAAGAGGCAAAATGATATTTCCAAAAGCTTGATGTTAAGAATACTATCCTTTTTTACAAAGTAAAGAGGGAATTGATGTGAAATCTCTATTACTTTTGATCTCAAGCCGTGAAACAGCATAACATATTTAGAGAGCCGTCAATGGTTACAAATATTTTTGTAGTATGAACTTAAGAGATAGAGAGCCCGGTAACAGTTATACCAAGTCTACGGTGAAAACTGATAATTTCGTTAACTGAATTGATTCCAGTTACTTTGCGCCTCAACATCCAAAAAGTTACCGATTACTAAAAATAGAAGTTAGAGCGTTACTTTTCCCAAATTGGACAAGGTAATATACTAGAAATTAGGAAAGGCGCATCTCAACAGATTTAAAGTCAGGTAATGCAAAATTATCCCCTAAGTAATTGATTCGTATTTTTGAATCTCCAAATGTAGTGAAAATAATGGTTGTTGTAATTGTTGTTATCATTCCATTGGTAGTTGTATAGTAGCAGAAATATCGCCGTAATAATTATGTTATAATTAATAATGACCATACTCTAACGCTTCATTCAGTATTAACCCTAAAATTCCAGCACATAACACTGCTTTCTTACATCTCTTACGGCGCTTCGATGCTCCTAAACATCGCTAATAATATCAAAAAGTCTTTGCGATATCATTCTATCGGTGTTATACAACTTTTGACATAGTCTGAGCTTCTCTTTTAAAAGTTCAAAAGGGAGTTCGATTTTTTTATAATCTCTGAGTCTTTCATGTAAGGGTTATTTACCTCTTTTTCCCATAAAAAAAAATTTCATGTAAGTTCGTGCATATACAGGGGAAATTCAGCGTAGTTCCACAGAACTTTGTAATCAAATTTTCATTTCCCTTAAGGACGTTTTCTATTATTATTATCAAAATAATTATACCCAGTTTCTAAGATACATCTTATAACACTATGTATTTTTCCATCTTTCCAAAGGATGCAATTTCATGAGGAATTATATTTTACTCAAGGTTATAAATGCACCAGAGTTATTTTCTTTTGTCACGTATGGGTACAGTGAATGTTCCTAGGCAATTGTCTTGTTTGTTTTACATATATACATACATAATACACACACATATATACTGTGTATATATATATATATATATATATATATATATATATATATATATATATATATATATATATATATATATATATTTTTTTTTATGATGTTGCCTTGTAATGTGTATATCATCCCATAGTTTTGATATATTTACTCTTCTATTTATCACTTGTTATGTATAATAATAATAATTGCTGAAGTATCATATGTAGTGTAGTGTCAGATCTCAAAAGAGTTAGTGATTTAGATAATTTAACAGAGAATTTTAGAATTTATAATATCTTTCCTGATAATAGCGTAGTAGCAGGAGAGAGTGATTCAAGTTTTAGATTAGATGTCTCATTTGTCATCAGTTCAGATAAGAGAGCACATTGTTTTGGGTTAAGCGATGACAGGTCAGGAATAACAATTGCTGATCTGTTTTGGAACCCAACTTGAGTTTCTCATTTTATTTTTAAAACATGCCAATCATAATTAGCCTGTTGCAATCTGTTTGATCGTGTAAAAGTTTCTGTAAAAGCTTTGTCCTATACGAGAAGAAGACAAATGATTTCATAATGTTACATACATGGCTCTGGTCACGTATGCCCTTTTGAGAGTAAGAACACATGGCAATTGTATCATGTTTAAGACTGCATTGCTCTGATTATGTATTGTCCCGACTGCGTTCAAAACGCTTTGCTGGAAGTGACGTCACCTTCATTCTTCTAGAACTTTCGTATCTTGTTCCCAAAATGCCTTAATGACATCACTTGAGTGTTTCACGTGCTACTGGAATCATCAGATTTGTTCATTCTTATTTGAGAGACCAATCAGTTTGGTTCTCTCTCTCTCTCTCTCTCTCTCTCTCTCTCTCTCTCTTCAAAAGAGAGTAATTTTAACATAATATATTTGTGGTCACTGGTATTAAATATAGCTTTTGAGATCTGAATTTAGTAAAATTGTTTAATCGTAACGGCACCAGACAAAAAAAAATGTGTTTTGTGAATCAAAAGCAGCTACATATCCTGTGATTTTACAAATGTTTTCACAAGCTTGTGTAAGGTAAAATGAAATTTACCTATTATTATCATGGTATAATAAGGTATATTGAGAGAATTTTTGCCCTAGTGAAATTATTATTGATAAATCTTTTGTGTATTTTTGTGTGCTCTTGTGTTTGCAATCTCTTGATTTTTTCACATTTTTTATATTGGTGAATTTACTTAGCATTTTAAATATTTCTTGATGACTTAACACTGCATGCTTGATTTAATTATCATTTATTAAGATTTTCTTTTCAAATCTTGAGTAATTCTTGATAGTTTAAATTTTGCTTGATTAATTTAATTTCTTGATAAATTAAAGTGTTTGGGATTTGGTTTTGTTTAATAATTTAATTCAAGAATTAATTAAATTTTGTGTCGCTTTCAAGTAATAGCAAATATTTCAGATTGTGGATTCTAATTATAAATTTTGAATTTAAAAATAAATTTTTGTATTTAAAATTTTTAAAAAACTGTTTCATTTATTGACCACCAGTGAATAGGATTAATTGTGTGTGCATAAGGCAAAGTGATAAACATGTTTTGTTCCTTTAGTTTTGCTGAAGTGAATTAAGACTAGGGAAACAGTTAAAGTTGTTTGATGGAGTGATGCCCTTTTACTCTAGTAAATTTCTTGTTTACTTGTTGATACCTCACACTAGTCTTGATAAACTTAGTTTGATTTTTCATGTGATTAATGAGCTTTTTTAAGGGATCACTGTTACCTTTAGAGTCTCAGTCGTAATTCGTATTGTTATGAAGTTCAGTTATCTGGTTGAAGTGAGGTAAATTTTTGAATTTTGTAATTAGTTGTGTAATAACTAGGTACTTGGTATGCATCGTGACAATATAACAATATAATATATATATATAATATATATATATATATATATATATATATATATATATATATATATATATATATATATATATATATATATATATATATATATATATATATATATATTACACCAAATAGCCACACGTCTTTCTATGCCTCTTTAATGATGAGTGAATGTGGGGGCATTCTTTCTTCCTTGTTACCTGCCATTTTTTATTTGTTCAACGGATAAATATTACCATAACGGTAATGAAGAAGGAAAAGACAATTGCATTGTGAATAATTACAACTAAATCATGCAATGATTTAGCTGAGGTTATTTAGTTAGTTGTAAAAACAAAACATCTCACAAAAAGAAGGATATCTTGCATATCAAATATAGATGTGCCATCCCAACAACTAATGATACGAGAAGTAAAATCTGAACTTTAACCTTCGAGAACTAAAATATCACTCGTTGTTTTGATCTCCCGTATATGAACGTCAAAGGTAACACGACGCGAAGTGCACAAATAACGAGAAAAACGATTCCCCGCGCGATGACAAGAGTCACTTCATTTGTTCTAGGGATTATAGGTCAGCTAATGCTATGTCATAATTGTTCGCACGGGAAACACAATACTTTAATACGACACATTTCGAAATAATAGTTTATAAATGTAATCTCCTTCCTTGTAAGTGTGCAAGGTTATGATAAATTAAATGTCATAAAACGAACGATTTCATGTTTTAATTCTTACGACAATGTCATGTTGGTAGAGAATTTGCTTGTAGTTCGACATGAAAATATGGTTTCTACCGGACAAAGGCACAAATTGTAATGCGCTCGTCGTTCAACGAATATAATTAAAAAGAATTATTTGAGATTTCCTTATAAATATTCCCTCGCATTAAGACACATATACAATCTAGAACATATACTTAAGGACACTCCCCAGATCATGCTGACATATAGACATACACACACTCACGCACATACGCACATGAACAATCATTTATACATTCTTATCCAAGTAGTGAAACCCAGTCCCTTCCTTTCATTTACATTTGTGGTCCTTTTTGCATTCGTGTTTAAAGTCAGAAGTCCACGGAAATCGATCTGCTCTTTCCTGATTCATTCATACAGACAGACCACTATGAAAAGAAAAATAAGTTGGTGCTACTAATTAAAATCTATGGCAGGATTAATTAAACTTTTCATTTATATATATATATGTATATATATATATATATATATATATATATATATATATATATATATATATATATATATATATATATATATATATATATATATATATTGCTACGAGTGTCCGAGGATACTTCCTTGATTCTGGGCCGCAACAGATGAACGCTTGGAGTTCCTGATATTTATTACATATCTGACTCAACATTAGGACAGTTCGTAGACAAACAAGGGAAATCTGTGGCTTAGGGCCTTCTTCATGCTAGGGAAAATTATGTAAACTCAACGGTTCTCTTAACTAATTACATTTATATAACAAACACTGATCAGGAGAATGACGAATTGCTGGGCAGGAAATAATAAGGGCCTACTAAATGAAAGAATCATACACATAAATATTCTAAGCCGATGATGTCTTCATAACAGGAAACATCGCAGTGGGGTAGAAGGGGAACTGCACATGGATAGAGCCAAGGAATTCCACAGTTGAGGCCTATCTGCAATATATGCAAGATGGTTACTTGCAAGAATAATAAGATGTTCAAAGGGGACTGAGTTATTGCACAGATGGTGCCAAATAATTCAGATCACCACTAAATGCATAATCACATTAACACTGATTGCACCAACACAAATTACTGAAGGTGATTGCAAAATGGAAAATAAATGAAAAATCAGACAGAGAAATAACAGGAATCGTGACTGACTAAGAAACTTTATTCCGGTACATTACCTTCGTCAAGCTGATGGTGTCCTCGTTCGTTAGGGTGCTGGTGATGGAGGAGGGAATTAAAATGCCACTACAAAGGCATACTGGTTCGAACATCGGCGTCGAACATGTGGAAAGTTCCAGGGTCAGGCAAGGGTAAGGACATCTGTCCCTGGTGATGTTCTGAGCACCTCTCTCTCGATTTCCATTGCATCATCTATAAGTAACCTTCAGAGATTACGCTGCCGCATCTTTGCAGATGGCACAAAGGTCAATCTTCGTCACATTTTCTATAATGAACACATGGCATCAGTCAACCTCGTGGAGGGTTAACAGGGCACGACTTTCTCTTTTTTTGGCTCCTCCCTTGTCGCTGCTTGACGCCAAGAAGGTACGACAATCACCTGGGAACAATGCCTAAGACAGTCATTTTGAACAGGGAGAAGGGTTAGGCTTAACCATTTTGGGGAATGAAGGAGAGAGTTATGAAGGGGCAAGTGGAAACCCACAGTTCTAGTAATTAAAACAATTGAAATTAATTTTATTTCTTTCTCCGCTACGTTACAGATGTAGAAACAGACACAGGTGACTTGGAAAAGAGGTCCCATCTGTTGCAATATATATATATATATATATATATATATATATATATATATATATATATATATATATATATATATATATATATATATATATATATATATATATATGTATATATATATATATATATATATATATATATATATATATATATACACAGTATATGTGTGTGTGTGTGTGGGTGTGTGTGTGTGTGTGTGAATATATGTGCACATTTTTCTATCATGACCTCTTAGAAAACCACTCCTCTTTCTCCCTCTTCTTTTACTTTACTACCCAAGGTTCTTAATGCTCTTAGGAACTATATTTTCCTCTGCTAGCCCAGGCTACCAGTGTATAATCAGGTCTAAGTGTAAAACGCTTAGTCTATTTAATTTTGTTTGTGGATTTGCCTAAGATTTCCTGAATAATCTTCCTACACACACATTCCTACTGTTTTCCTGTGGTCACAGACAATCGAGCACCGAAAATTAAAGCTTAAATTTTTACCTTTGATGTCTGATAACTATACTTAAGTTCACTGACATTGATTCCACATGGTGTACTCTATTTTATCCTGATGCTTTTCAACTCATTCTTATTTTAATCTTTCGGAAAATTAGAGAATTGTACTTTTTCTTAAGAAAAGTCTACTCCTTAATTGCTAATTATTTATTAAATACTTTAATGAATAATAAACATATATGAATCACGTATTAGCAGCTTCACTTCCACTGACCTGCAAAGGGATATCACGAGGTGGGATCAGCATGTTTCATAAACAGCTGATTGTCGTATCCATTGAACGCATACTTGGTTAAAATGAATGACCGAAAGAAAAGTTTCTCTTCCTCCCCCTACCCCGTTCTTCTCACTCCTTCCGACTACCTCTGCGTTTTAATACTGTTCCCTCGAATATTCTCCTTCCTCATTATGGAGAGGAATTGAAGATCATCGGTCTCGATCATTTCATAATGAGTTTGACGCCAGTGAAGCAAGAACTTCATGTTCAGGCAATTTCACGGCCCGGAATATTCATGTGTAATTCACTCGAGAAGAAGCTTCTGCTTTTTCTTATTTCCACAAAATTCTTCTCCAAACTCCTGCAACTAAGTTGAGAGAGAAGGTAAGAGAAAATTTGGCAGCGACTATGAAAAGAGGAAGTAAACGGCTATGGTAGGAAAACGGTGAATGTTGGGGGAACGGCGAGTTACCAGTGTTAAAGAAAAGACCGCATAGGAAAAGATGAGAGAGAGAGAGAGAGAGAGGATGCATATGAAGAATGAATATAAGCTGATGGGAAGAGAGATGAGGCAAAAGCGAAAGATGGCAAGGGAAGAGGGAGGATGTGAAGGTCATCCATTACAGAGCTCAGTATGATAGATTAAAGAAGAAAAGGTGCACACATCGAAAAATGCTTTCGAAAACGAGGGAAGGAACGGCAGAAGATACATCAGAGAACGGAATATTAGTGAACACGAGAGAATATCAAGAGAGCATGCAAATGAAAAACGTATGCAACAAGGTAAAGCGAGACTGTATAAAAAAGGAACTTTATCATGTGAAAGGAAGAGAATCGCACGCACCGAATGCATGATAGATAAATGAGGATTATAAGGTAAAAAAAATACAGATCCGGGAGGAACAAAACAATGAGGAAACGAGACTGCAAAACAGCAAAAGAGAGATGCAAAAAATATGTGCAAGAATGGGTAAAAGGAAATGCCAAGATTAAATCTGTAACGAAGAAGTGCGAGGAACTGTGGAAATGGAAAGTCAGTTGCCAACAGGTGAGAGAAATGAGAAAGACAATGAATGGAGAGAAGATAAGAATATGGAAATGCGCCCCAAAAAGCAGTGTTTGACGAAGGGGAATAGAAATCAATATGGGACTGTAATCGAGAAGCTGTTGGTGGAATAAAGGACGGATGAAAATGAAAAGTAGGGTCAAATAAATGTATAGTGAATGGAACAAGGAATTATTATATTTATTAAGGAAGGGAGAGTAGGAGATGAATAACAAGGGAAATACAGAAAAAATTATTTAAGAGAAGAGAGACATGTATTGCTAGGAGAAAATGGGATTCATAAAAGAACGGACAAATGATATAATACATAAAAAAAGAAAATTAGAAGAAAGGCAAAAAGGTGAGAAAGGAAAGGCAGCAGAAAAATATTAGTAATATGAGAGAAAGGAAAAAATGCAAATATCTGCGCAATATGCACGCGGCATAACGCATGTTTAATCACACACACACACACACACACACACACACACACACATATATATATATATATATATATATATATATATATATATATATATATATATATATATATATATATATATATCTGTGTGTGTATATGTATATGTATATATATACATATATATATATATATATATATATATATATATATATATATATATATATATATATATATATATATATATATATATATATATATATATATATGAGAAGGAACATTCGTCAGGATGAAAAGCAAAATCACCAGAACTATTTAAGCAGCCATTAAAAAAATAACGAAGGATTAGATGTACTACTCTTAATATAACTTGTATATGACAAGTGAATAAATGACAGGATATTTAATGGACACATATCAAAGTTTTATCTTTAAAACACTTTTATGCTAGAAGAATAAAACCCTCATGGGAGCTCTAGCTCATTTCTTTCACCATAACGAGCAATATCGTATTACGTAAAAAAAAGAAAGCATGATAGAATACAAAAAAGGAAAAGAATATTTTAAAAGGCAAACTCGAGTTAGAGCCATGAGGCTTTTTCGTTCAGTTTTGTTTCGCCATAATGACGGCATTTTGTTAGAAAACAAGCCATAATCTCAACTCATATATTTCATTTGTTTTAGGCCTCAATGAGTCCTCCCTTCCACTAATCATTTGCATTCCCGATCCCACACAAAGAAAAACACGCCAAGACCGACTTTAATTCAGAGATGAGTGAACTGAATTTTTCTTCATCTTTTACAAACATACCTTAGGTCAATTCTGCCGAGTTTCCCTCCGAGGGTTCTGACGAACTGAACAATAAGAAATGAAAAATAAAACCAAAGCAAGCATCTGCCATGCCTTTGCTTTAAGCTTTGCGTTTCTTGCTTCAGGGGAGAGAAGATGAGTTCCTGGAAAGGAGGTTGTGCATTAATGGTAATTGTGAAGGAATATGCGAGAGGTTTCTTTGTGAGGTCCAGAGGAGATGGATGTTTTCTTCCAAGTTTAGGGTTGCATGTTCTGCTTTGGCCCGTTCCGCTTTGTTTATCTGCTTTGCCTTTTTCCAGTCTCCTTTCTCTAAACGTGCCCTTTCTTTTCATAGAGGAAAGCAAAGAAGTACAAGAAGATGCTTTTCTAGTCGTTTATTCATTAATCGGAGGACGGCAAAAAAATCGTAAACAAGCTAACAGCGTAGCCCAAGTTTCATGCAGTATCATCAAACGCTTATGTTCTAAATTAGGAATCACCTGCATAGGTTGATAAAAGTCAGAGGAAAATATGAAAAGAACAACGAGAGAGAGAGATAAAAACCTGGCTTCCTCTCACTTTTTTCCTTCGATAAAGAAATGGAGTTTTCAGTTCGGTTTTGTGTTTGTTGGTCGGTTGGCGAGCATAATTACACGACAAATTACGTCTCGAATTTTAAGACAAGTCTATGAAAAATGGGTCTCGTGTTTGATAAGAAGTTATTAAATTTTGGGAGAAACTCGAGACCTTCAGTAATGAGTTAATAAGTGGGTACCTAATTCCCACCGCTCACATCAACAGTTGTCTGCTTATTCCACGCTGTTTCTCCAGCACGGGGATCGAACACTGGATACTCGGTTGTAAGGCTAGAGTGTTTCGATTGCTTTAAGAGGACGAAAGAGAAAGAGAAGGAGAGAGAGAGAGAGAGATTCGTTTATTTATTCCAGCAAAACGTACTTTAATATATGATTTATTTTATTTGCTTTTTGTTTAAATGAACAACAATACATTGAAGACATTGCCGATGTTACCAGTTACCAGTTATTATACAAAAGCCATTCATCTCTCTCTCTCTCTCTCTCTCTCTCTCTCTCTCTCTTGCTCCATAATAGGGTTGCTTTGCAATGCTCGCTTCCACCGTGTTGTCGACGAACAAAGCATGTAAAGTATATCTTTTTTAGCGAATTATTCTTTTGTCTTTTGACTTTCATTGATTGTTTGACTTCTCTCAATTTGTCATTGGAGTACCCTATTCATTTGGGTCATAGGTCCCTCAGTTCTCTGGACAGAAAACAAACAATGGCGAAAGCAGCAGTTCATAGTAAGGAACAATGCAGCAAATTGTCTTAAGGATGGCAAATGAGAGGGAAAATATAAAACAAACATTGAAACTGCAGTAATACAAGAACGATGGCGCGGGGGAATAACGAAGGATCATATCTTAATCAAAGGACGAAGGGGCGAAAACAAGGTATAGGCAGGAAAGTGGTGAATTATTCCTCAAAGCCTTTTGTATAAACACTCACCCGTTTCTTCTCGGAAATGTAAAAGTTGATGAGGCCACACATTTACTTATAGAAAATACCGATCTTGACTGACCTATGGAAGTAAATGTGTAGTCTCATCAAGTTTTACATTCCCAAGAAACGGGTGAGTGTTTATACAAAAGGCTTTGAGGAATAATTCACCACTTTCCTGCCTATACCTTGTTTTCGCCCCTTCGTCCTTTGATTAAGATATGATCCTTCGTTATTCCCCTGCGCCATCGTTCTTGTATTACTGCAGTTTCAATGTTTGTTTTATATTTTCCTCCTCATTTGCCATCCTTAAGACAATTTGCTGCATTGTTCCTTACTATGAACTGCTGCTTTCGCCATAGTTTGTTTTCTGTCCAGAGAACTGAGGGACCTATGACCCAACTGAATAGGATACTCCAATGACAAATTGAGAGAAGTCAAACAATCAATGAAAGTCAAAAGACAAAAGAACAATTCGCTAAAAAAAGATATACTTTACATGCTTTGTTCGTCGACAACACGGTGGAAGCGAGTATTGCAAAGCAACCCTATTATGGGAAGAGAGAGAGAGAGAGAGAGAGAGAGAGAGAGAGAGAGAGAGAGAGAGAGAGAGAGAGAGAGAGAGAGAGAGAGAGAGAGAGAGAGAGAGAGAGAGAGATAGAGAATTTTCTTCATTTGTTTTTCAGTGGGGATTAGAACAGATGAATGGCTTTTGTATAATAACTGGTAACTGGTAACATCGGCAATGTCTTCAATGTATTGTTGTTCATTTAAACAAATAGATAGCAGATAAAAAAATCATATATTAAAAAAAAATAAAAAATCATATAAGTTCTTCATATCAAGTAATTGATAATTTTATATACTGACCTGTTGTCATATTGACCTTTCATATGAATTCATCACCTTTTAAGGCCATTAAGGTCGTCTTCCCCATTATGTCAATTTTAACATTATAAGTAATGCCCATCGATATGCTGGCAAAATGTCCCTTTCAGCGACTGAGATCTTGCATGAAAATTAATAATGAAATCTCTTTTCGGAAATTGAATCAATTTGAATAATGGCTTTTACATTGAGGCCTTTATCACCAGAATTGCTTTAGTCATAGACGAATAACCACTTTCAGTGAAATCCATTGAACAGTAATTAACTCCATAAGGTCTTATTTAATTCAAGGGAAAATATTTTGATGCAAACTGTCTTTCAATGGAAACTTAAAAAGTGGTAAAATCAATATTTCTCGTGCTGTGAATGTTGTCTGATGAAGAGTCTCTCTCTCTCTCTCTCTCTCTCTCTCTCTCTCTCTCTCTCTCTCTCTCTCTCTCTCTCTCTCTCTCTCTCTCTCTCTGTGGGGCTCAAAGAGGTTACTGCAATCGTGGAGAGAGGAATCACTGGCAGCAAAGCTGTCGTTTCGATCGTCAATTAAGGTGTTACAACTGTAAAAATATCGGACACAAAAGTAAATCCTGCCGCTGTCCTCACAAAGGATAAGATAATTATATGTTGTGTAAATGTTACATCATTGCTCTCCTGCTTAGATGACACAGAATATGAAGTATATAGTGAACTACGTGTACATAAAAGCAACGAACGCTGGCCCTTGCTTGAACGTAAGAGGAGAATATATATATATATATATATATATATATATATATATATATATATATATATATATATATATATATATATATATATATATATATATATATATATATATATATATATATATATATATTATATACATATATATATATATATATATATATATATATATATATATGTATGTATGTATGTATGTATGTATGTATGTATGTATGTATGTGTGTGTAAGTATGAAGAGAGAAGAAGAGGAAAACACAAGCACGAAGGGACAAGGGCGATACTGAAGCAAAGGCAGGTTATAAGAGGATAGAAAAGGGGAAGAGATGAAAAGTGATAAAGGGAGGAATCAAGTTTAATTAATCAGAATTTCTTTGTAACCGAATACTGCTGAGAGGAAATCTGGATTATAACGTAGGGGAAAATGAAGGTCGATGTCCAGAAGCGAACTATGTGGAATCAAATATTGAAGGGAATAATAGAGTTATTTCATTATGTGGGGACGTATTCACGCAACCCGTCCATCACAGAACCAGCTCAGTCCCAGAGGACGAATTTGTGCCAAGAAAATACGACGCTTTGGAGTCGTCACTGGCCTGAGGAAAGATGAAGTAATTACGGAAGTTAAGTTAAGTATACCTTAGTTTAACCAGACCACTGAGCTGATTAACAGCACTCCTACGGCTGGCCCGAAGGATTAGACTTATTTAACGTAGCTAAGAACCAATTGGTTACCTAGCAACGGGACCTACAGCTTACTGTGGAATCCGAACCACATTATAACGAGAAATGAATTTCTATCACCAGAAATAAATTCCTCTAATTCTTCATTGGAAGGCCGGAGAATCGAACACGGGCCCAGCACAGTGCTAGCCGAGAACGATATCGACCCGTCCAAAGAGGAATTACGGAAGAAAACTGAATATTCCACATCCAGAGAGTGAATGGCATAAAGTTATTGAGGGTATAAACTTTTTGATTCACGAATCTTCCTACACTAGGAGGGCAATAAAGTATACGAGACTTAGAATAAATAAGTATTTCAAAGTGATATACGTGAAACATTTTGAGGCATGCTTTTTAAGGAGATACTCCTAACACTTCCGAGAAAAAGGTACTTGCAGTGCATAATATATAAATACTTCAGGTTCTTCAAAGGCGACTCCAATACTATTCCCCTTGCATTTTAATACATTTTAATCTATTTATTATTCACTAATTTATTTTTTTAATAAGTGGGATCTCTTCTTTATGTCTTTCCCTTTACCTCCTCTTACTTCTTACTTCTCCTAAGGAACGTCATATTCTTTGGCAGCTTGAATTTCAAGTCAATGGCCCCTGTGGGCTTGTTCCATATGAATAGGTTTCATCTTCTGAATAATAATAATAATAATAATAATAATAATAATAATAATAATAATAATAATAATAATAATAATAATAATAATAATTAGTGTGGAATGCGTAGGAGTAAGACTAGGAGGACAGACGACATTAAATATTTTGGGGGGGGGAAATGATCGACGTGTGTCGTAGAAATAAATTTCTACCTCACATCGAGATCGAACCCAGGACTCTCAAGTGGAGGGCAAGAGCACTGCCAACTCCTGGCCTCGATTCCGATATGAGGTAAAAATTTACTAAATTTCTTGTTGGGTCCAATAAAAATAAGGACAGTAGATCGTGTCTCTCAGACTATCAGCAGGTGTCGATAACAAGAGAAAGAGCAATAACAGCAAAAACAATATAATAATAATAATAATAATAATAATAATAATAATAATAATAATAATAATAATAATAATAATAATAATTCGATGGATAAAACAGTGTATTTCTTACAGCAGAAATTCTTTATCTAAACCATTACAGCAGGTTACTGAAACCTGGTATGTAAATCCGTAGATTTTCATGATTTACGTCCCAGGTTTCAGTAACCTGCTGTATAAATAAAGAATTTCTGCTGTATGAAATACGCTGTTTTATCCATCGAAATATGAACATTGGCCAATTATTGACTAATAATAATAATAATAATAATAATAATAATAATAATAATAATAATAATAATAATAATAATAATAAATCTGCGTTGAAAGGGAGCATAGCATTCCTTTAGTGCTTCTTTGTATGTACGAATATTCTGTATTTTTCTTTTCAGACATTTTCCAATGTGACTAGGAAACCCGGAGGCCACCCCAGCCAATTTCAAGGTAATTCTCAGTTATGCCCTGAATACATCAGCGGAAATGGTTGACCTCGCTTGCAATGCGCCGGTTTCTCAATTCCCTCTTAAAAAGATGCGTACTGAGGATAAGAAATTCAGTGAATATCGTTCATGTGTAAGTGTCACATGCACCATTTTTGCTATGTTCGTTTCCCACTGCATTGAGATCATTCATATTTTCTGAAATCATTTAAATGACGATTTTATTTTCAACAAATGCCTGTTATCTTAGTTTCTTTTTTTTTTTTTTTTTTTTTGCTAGTGAAAGAAAGATTTTCCGTCTGGGACAATACTTACTTTAGTAGAAGTCATCCTCGTAAAATCTACATGTGTCCACTATACCAAATTGTTTTTGCAAAATATGCCCAATTCCAGACAAGCATCCATGAAGGTGCACTTTCTGTAACTTGAATGCTTCTAAGCTGCTTGATCACGACTACATTTATTTCCGTAAAAATGTAGAACACGACTCAAATCTTTCATTGTACGAGATGGTTTTCGAGATGATTGCTCATAAACAAAAACGTCTTACTATAATTCAACTTCTTTTTAAGACTTTGAGTAATGGTGAAGGAACCTATTCTAGAAATAGTAAAGCTATGCAAAGATTTTCTTGGACATATGTAAATTAGATGCAACCCTACTAAAGCTATATAGTGCTGAGAGACCTCAAAAATGGGAGCAATGCCACAGAACTCCTTAAACCTACTGGAACTGTATGTTCCTTTCATTGTTTTGTTGAATGATAGACGATAAGCATCATGGAAAATATGAAATTAACAATGAAAGACTGTTAAAGATCCTGGTCGAATGTACAGTAAATGTTATGTACACACACACATATATATACGTGTGTGTGTGCGTGCGTGCTTCAGTGTGTGTATGTATTGTCCTGTTTGTATGGTGTTGTAGGAGAGCTTTTTTTTTAAAGTCGAGTCAAGAATTTAGCAGAAGCTATTAAAGCATTCATTCTCAGGTGTCTTAGCAATCCACGGTGGCCCATAAGAGTCTGGACAATGGAGGGATGATTGTTTCATTAACATGTCAAGAGTACTGTTAATTGAGGTCTTGGTCCTGTCTCTCTTCTGTTTCCTAGTCCATCTCTCTCTCTCTCTCTCTCTCTCTCTCTCTCTCTCTCTCTCTCTCTCTCTCTCTCTCTCTCTCTCTCTCACGTAGATGTGCGCGTGTTCCAGCAAAAAGTAAATATCTGATTGTCAACACTATGTTGAGAATGAGTGGCTTAATAGCTTCTTTTAAATTCTCGACTTGACTAAAGAAAAAAAAAGCTATCGAGTGGTTTTTTGTTCAGTGTTTTATCAGCTCCTTGGTGACGCTTTATGATATGTCGAGCAAATGAAAACTTTACTTTTTTATTTTGATTAATGGAAACATGAAAAAACTTTCTCCTTTTGGGCGGGCATGTTTTATTGCAAAGTTTCATTTGTTTATTTGAAATAAATGACGTCATAAACAGTTGTTTTAGAAGCAGGCGCATTTTAACGGTTTTGATACTCCTTTGCCACTGATGCTTTTCTTATCCAGCTCCAATATTGACTCTCAAATAAAGAACTTGTCCTTTCTGTATATACAAATAAACAGATTCACATACAAAATACATATATGTATATAATATATATATATATATATATATATATATATATATATATATATATATATATACATACATACATACATAAATATATGTATCTATGTATTTCATACATATATGCATATATTTATGTATGTATATATTTATATATAATATACACACACACACACACACACACACACATATATATATATATATATATATATATATATATATATATATATATATATATATATATATATATATATGTGTGTGTGTGCGTGTGTATACTGTTGTGACTCTGAGTTATAAACAGTTTTTATACTCAATTGTTTTCTTGGGGGGATTTTTTTTTATTCTCGTGCAATACGCTTAAAGTGAAGCTAGCTAAAGAGAATATTAGATTAATCACCTTAAACATACCTCCCTTTCGCCTAACAGAGCTGGATGACTTCAGTCATTATCACTTTTCTGATTCTCAGCATTATCAGAAGATTGCTAAATAACCAGTTCATAATATAACATGTCCCGTCCATTATTTTATAAATGTACTACATCCGATAATCATAAATGTTGGCTCGCTATATTCTTATTACTTCGTCAGTCTTTTACGAAATGAATCTCTTATTGCTTTGATCTTCTTGTTAATCCTGTTCATAAACACCGGATGCATTTATTTATGTTTGAAAGTCAAGGGAGCTTTCTCTTATTTTCAGGTGAGACATCTTTGTTTATTTTGACTTCTTTCCCTTTCTCTCTAGATGAATTTTTTAATCTGATGGAGTTCTTTCTTTCATTTACAAATTCAGCTTTATTGTTATATTTGGATAAGTTATATTTTAAACTGAAAGGGTACGTACTTATATTGTAATTTCCTTCTTTATTTTTTGAAGGAGCCTCTTCACTGATATTTTTAGGGTTCAGATTTACAGCTGAAGTCTTCCTTTCTTTTATTTCCACTCGAGGTATTTTCCATTGCTCACATGGTAACCAAACATCAGTTCCTACTAATGAAGTGACTGTTAAATGTTTAATCCATTTATACTGTAATATTTTGGCTTTCCATAATTAAGAGGGTTCCATAGCCTAATTAAACTAACTCACTGCTACTTTTTTAAGAAAAAGTTAATTCCAGCGATGGCTAGATAACCTTATCCATCTGATAATCATTAGATGGCTAGAGTGTTTCTAAAATCATTTCAGTATATTTGAACAGAGTTTAGCTGTAAAAAAATTATTCAGTTTGAATAAGGGAAATTTACTTCCCAGTAAGTCTTTTTCCTTTAGCGATATTATGCCCATAATGCATGATATTTCTCTCAAATGAGTGTCCACTTGTTGCTATCTCTTCGAACTAGACTAAAGTAAGTTTTATTTGAAGGCTAATTGTTAAATAATAAAACAGTAAATTTTCCTAATTTCCATAAAACCTGAGACTTTGAGTACCGATACGCCAAATAACTTTCAAGATGTGGTCGTCTTTATTAGTGAAAAACAGCTCGATTCATAATGATGTTCCTTTGATGTCGAGAATATTTTCCCATTCCTAATACAGACCTCTCTAAATAGCGCGCCTTAAGCAGGCTCTGAAAGAGAACCTTCATCCTTTTCGGTCTCTCCTCCAGGGGCGTCATTTCAGATTTTTGTTGGGGGGTGGGCAAAGACGGATTGGCGAGCGAAGCGAGCCTAATCAGCAGTGGGTTTTTCGGTTTTGAGCTATTTTATGTGCTTTTTGAAGCACATAAAATAGATAGATAGATATAACTTAATGTGATGACATATTTGAATTTCGGTAAGAATAATGGAAAACCAGCTGCTGTTACCTCTTAGGGCTTAGGGGGGTGAGGGGGGGCATGTTGAGGCTGGGGGGGGCAACTTGAGTCCTGAGGGGGCAGTTCCCCCGCCTAAATGACGCCCCTGCTCTCCTTATCCACACTCATAAAAGCCTTCTCTCACCAAATCTTGAGTCACAAGTCACAATCATGTATATCCAAATTCTCCGTTCCGGCCTCTGAGAGTCTAGAAATGCGAGTCATTGTTTTGAATAACTTATATCTTTGTAATCAATCCTTTTACGGTATAAATACCGAGTCTCAAATCATCATACTCTTCTTTTAAATAAAAAGATTATTAGACAATGGAAACTGATAACCAGGAGTGAATGAAATCTGATATGACAACTTTGTTATTACACTTATGTTGGAATAAAAGTATATTCAAGTTTATCGCATAACTGAATACACGACTACTAAGATATGACAGTTTCTCAATGGCTGCAGTGTCCCCGTTAAGAACTTCGTTACATGAGTCTATTACTGATATCGCTGTTGTTCACCTCTTCGCTCTTCTGCTTTAAGGTTGCAATGCCGTGGAGTTACAGACTTCCCTTTTTTATTTATCTCTTGTCTCTCTTTTCACACAGCCTTTTTACTCAGTTCACTTCCTCCTTCTTCTTTTTAATCGGATAATATTTTATTGCTTGGTCTGTCTCATATCATTAATTTCTATTCTCTTTCATCTATCTTACATTTTCCCATTAGCTCCTTTATATATATATATATATATATATATATATATATATATATATATATATATATATATATATATATATATATATATATATATACCTTTACGTCTTACTTTCTATCGCTTCTTATCTTTACAATTCTCTTAAGTTTTCCGAGTCCAGATTCATTTGGCAAGAACAAAAATGTTTCCGGTGTGAATCTTACTTTCATTTCCTGTTCCGTAAAACTGACTGATCTCTGAGCATCAAACTCACGACAAAATGAAGGAAACAGATTCTCCGGTTTAATTTTGTTCTTGCTAGAAGGGAAAACCCTTTGAAGAAGAATAACAGTTGAAATGCGATGATGACACAGTGTCAGCCCTGAAAACAGAAATATAGTCTTAGAAAGTCTAACTGTTTCGAGAAGAAGTCCACTTTCCCGCGTCAGGGAAAGGGGTCCAAAAGCACGAAACAATTTTCTTCACGGCAGTATTGTTGTCTTTATGCAAGTAATCGTCTTATTCGTTTGATGATTTTCATTACAGTTGGTCATATTTGAGAGTTTCGAGAGATAAAGGATAAGGGAGGAAAAACTATTTATCTCATTCAGTTTTTATACAAAATTGTTAAAGCAAATGTGACAGATCAGTCAGTTTACATTAACCCTACGGTCAGAATATTTCGTTTGTTAATATCGTACACTACGTTATTTTTTTTAGTACTACATATTAATTTTGTGATACTGCGTCATAAGTCACCAAATTCAAATGGCATTAAAATCAATTAGTATAATGTTACATTTGATACAAAGCAGTGCATATGAGTTCATATGCAAATGAAAGTTACATATGCTGTGTTCAGATATAGAATAGTACAATAATGATATTGAGTAATACACCAAATATTAGATTGCAAAGCGTAAAGCACATACATCATCTAAAATTATGAAAAGGTATGATTAACAGCCAAACACATAATGTTACATCCAATAAACTAAATATAAAGTTATAATCTATTACAAATGCATCTACTGCTACTAGCGCTATCAATAACAACAATGAAAACAATCTTTACCGTTTTCAGAGAGAGAGAGAGAGAGAGAAAGAGAGAGAGAGAGAGAGAGAGGACTAAATATATATATATATATATATATATATATATATATATATATATATATATATATATACAGTATATATATATATATATATATATATATATATATATATATATATATATACTATATATATATATATATATATATATATATATATATATATATATATATATATATATATGTATATATATATGTATATACACACACACACACACACACACACACACACACATATATATATATATATATATATATATATATATATATATATATATAGAGAGAGAGAGAGAGAGAGAGAGAGAGAGAGAGAGAGAGAGAGAGATTTTTACCTCCCACAACTGTTCCATGCAATTCCATGAATACCTCTTCTGTAATCATCAAACTCAAACTGGTGTTTTTGGTCTGATTATTCTTTTTCCTTATTTATATTAGAATTTTCTACTATGTGTATTCTGTCCAGTCGTTCTATATGATTTTAAAAGCCTCTGTGATTTCCGCGATACTGCAGAGGTAGCTGCTTGGGCTTAGTTCTTTTCTCCTACGGTGACGCAGAGCTGTTTCAGTTACCAACCGATCCGAGGTTATATTCCAGAGACGAGTTTAAGCCACTAG
>NC_089751.1:25919634-26027134 GCF_040412425.1 Macrobrachium rosenbergii | reverse complement strand
TGTGAGTTCGGCAAAAATTAAAGTTCATTTGTAAACAAACTTTTACGTTATGGTTTTTGGACAAAAGCTATTCTTTGAGCTCCTTAATTACTGAAAATAAACTTATGTTAAATGAGCTGGACTTCTGTTAGAAACGTAACATACGTATAATTTTCGGACGTAAATTTAATACTGGAAATAGCTCAGTGTAAAAATGTCCTGGAATGAAATGGACTTTGGCTTTTGTTGAAAACATTACTTGATTCAAGTCGCTCCTTTTTCTTTTCAGGAAGAAAATGGTACTAATTCGTCTGGTAGCTGTTATAGTGACATGGTGCTGGATAGCAGCCGGGGTTGTTGGAACGGCTGGTGGTCAACGAGCCCCTTGTTACCAGTGTGAGATGTACAGAGAGAAGCATCCTCATTCCCATCCATATACAGCCGTGAGTGGTTCAAACACTTTTAATTAATTATACAGCTGTGAGTAGTTCAAATACTTTTAATTAATTAATAGTTCAAATACTTTTAGTTAATTATACAGCTGTGAGTAGCTCAAATACTTTTAATTAATTATACAGCAGCTTTTAATTAATTATGCTGTGAGTAGTTCAAATACTTTTAGTTAATTATAGCTCAAATACTTTTAATTAATTAATTAGTTCAAATACGGCTGCTCAAATACTTTTAATTAATTATACAGAGTAGTTCAAATACTTTTAGTTAATTATACAGCTGTGAGTAGCTCAAATACTTTTAATTAAATGAGTAGTTCAAATACTTTTAGTTAATTATACAGCTGTTTTCAAAACTTTTAATTAATTATACGGCTGTGAGTAGTACTTTTAGTTAATTATCAAATACTTTTAATTAATTATACGGCTGTGAGTAGTTCAAATACTTTTAGTTAATTATACAGCTGTGAGTAGCTCAAATACTTTTAATTAATTATACAGCTGTGAGTAGCTCAAATACTTTTAATTAATTATACGGCTGTGAGTAGTTCAAATACTTTTAGTTAATTATACAGCTGTGAGTAGCTCAAATACTTTTAATTAATTATACAGCTGTGAGTAGCTCAAATACTTTTAATTAATTATACAGCAGCTTTTAATTAATTATACAGCTAGTTCAAATACTTTTAATTAATTTATAGTTCAAATACTTTTAGTTAATTATAGCTGTGAGTAGTTCAAATACTTTTTTAATTAATTATAGCTCAAAGCTGCTGAGTAGTTCAAATACTTTTAATTAATTATACAGCTGTGAGTAGTTCAAATACTTTTAATTAATTATACAGCTGTGAGTAGTTCAAATACTTTTAATTAATTATACAGCTGTGAGTAGTTCAAATACTTTTAATTAATTATACAGCTGTGAGTAGTTCAAATACTTTTAATTAATTATACAGCTGTGAGTAGTTCAAATACTTTTAATTAATTATACAGCTGAGTAGTTCAAATACTTTTAATTAATTATACAGCTGTGAGTAGCTCAAATACTTTTCAAATAGTTCAAATACTTTTAATTAATTATACAGCTGTGAGTCGTTCAAATACTTTTAATTAATTATACAGCTGTGAGTAGTTAAATACTTTTAAGGAATGAGGCAAAGTCAGGGCAAAAGTGCTGTACAACTATGACAGCAACAAAGAGAATGGAAAGTAGGTTCAAATTTCAGAGGAAAGATCATTGTATGAAACAGATGCAATCGTTATATTCAAAAGTTGAGGACTTGATAATTCTAGAAGGTATTACAGAGAAACAAAAACTCAAAAAGGGTGTTTCGGAGACTTTCGAATTTCAGAAGTATATTCTGGAGACCTGAGAACTGCAAAAGGGGGGTTCTCGACACTTAAGCAATTCAGAAAGTTAGTCTGGAAAATACGAATGTAAAAAAACAAAAAGAAAAACAAAATCCCGGCCTTCAACAACATTCACAGTTAGACTTGGCACACTTGGAAATTCCCAAAGGATATTCTCAAGACCTGAGACCACAATTACAGAAAAATTATATTAAAACTTTAGGAGCCCAAAATTTGATTCTGACGACCTGAACATTCTACGTGTATTTTTATACTTGGCACTTCTAAAATGGAATTCCGGTGGACTGAAAACTTCGAAACGATGTTCAAGAGCCTTGACATCTGAGGTTTTCTGGAGGTTTGAGAATTCCAAAACGGTACTCTGTCTAGAGACTCGAAAGAAAATATCAGATCTATTCAACAGACATTAAAGCACCGACTGAGATAAAATGTTGCTACAGATGAAAAGGCTAGAAAAAGTTTCTTTCAAGTGATGATAGAACGAAGTGGCCAGAAATATAAATTCATATAAAAAAATAATATTAGGGATTCAAAATTCTTTTATCATAAGACATGTATTTCCATTTTCATTGTTTTGTATCCCTCTTTATTTTCTTTGTGTGAGTGACTCTACTTTTACACTGCATAAATATCACTAATCTCGCTATCCAAGTCGCACAGGGTAAAAATAGCAACTTTTATCTTATATTTAATCAAGACTTTATAGAGAATTTTACATTTTATAAATGCATTTTTTTCTTAAGAAAGCATAATTATGTATATGAGGAGTCCACAAAGAATAGTTAGGAAGGAAAATTGTTTATTTAGAGGAATTTTACTTTCCAGCAGACCTGTCAAGAGATGTTTATTAATTTAAATGAAACATACACAGATACTTTGATGAGGGAGAGAGAGAGAGAGAGAGAGAGAGAGAGAGAGAGAGAGAGAGATGAAAATGGTAATCAAAATTAAAATATAGGACGTCAGTTCTTCAATGTCAAACATGGAAACTAAAGACATGCCGTAGTCTGTGTAAGTGAACTGTATATTCATACCAAAATGAAGCTGAGAGGGATAAATGCAATTACATTTTCTATCTTATTTACATGCCACTCAACATCTACTCACAAACAGGCTTCAAAACACTCTCTCTCTCTCTCTCTCTCTCTCTCTCTCTCTCTCTCTCTCTCTCTCTCTCTCTCTCTTGAAAATAAAAGGCCCATGATTGTTTGTCCTGCTCGTCCACATTATACTAGATTAATAGATCAGCCATTACAAGAGTATGTATCCTAATAGGAACGTATTTGTCTTTCATAATTCTTACGGTGAACCAGAAAAGATTATCACTGGATAATTGTTAATGAATGAATGTTAGCAAGACTGGCTATATTCTTCTCATGTTTAATTATGTGTGCCCTTGCTAGTATGATTGCGAGTGTTCCTATTCACCCTCATTGTCGTACAGAATATTTATAATACGTTTAGCTCCATAGGACAGGTTTACCTTTGTGGTTAGCTAATAAGTATTATTTCTGGATTGACGAGTCTTGAAATTGCAAAAGGCGTGTGCCATGTTTACAGTTATGTGCTGTATGGGAATGCGCGTTCTTTTTCGAGAGTAGCTCTACCAAATCATGGCATAGGACGTGTCCACTGTGGTTAGGTAGAATATATATATATATATATATATATATATATATATATATATATATATATATATATATATATATATATATATATGATTAGGAATGGAATACTAGATTTATATGTAATTATATATATATATATATATATATATATATATATATATATATATATATATATATATATATATATATATATATATATATATATATATATATATGATTAGAATGGAATACTAGAATTATATATATATATATATATATATATATATATATATATATATATATATATATATATATATGTGTGTGTGTGTGTGTATATGTATATAAAATACGTATATTGTATATATATTTAATTCTAGTGTTCCTTCTTAATCCGGGATGTGTGACACGATAGTCAAGTGTTTGGCTTCCCATCAATCCGATTAATAGTTCTCGACCATTAAATTCCTTGCAGAATCGGAAGAGCTAAGCTTCTCTATAGGCAAGCTGACACATGTGTCTATCTTATCTGGACTATTACAAGATTTGTATCCAGCCACCGATGGTACTGAGTTAATTACGACTCTTCCACAACCCTGCGTCACTTTCTTGTCTTGTGTCTGTAAAGAAAGTTGACCATCCCTAGTTCGTTCTACAGTCGAAATCCCGATAACGTATGGCTATTGAATTGTTTCCATCTTAAACAGTAAGGGCTCCTTTGTGCTCCCAGGCGCGTTTTTCGAGATTTCTTCCGACTTACACCCAGGATTTGCGCCCCAAGTGAGCAGCATAACATATTAGTTCAGAATGGCCAAAAGTCAGAACATCAAGCGTGAACCTGTCATGACAAATTTTTCCTTGTAGAAATTTTGGTTTAATTTCATTCCCTCTGATGATGACGACGGTTTGCCCAGTAAGGCTACAGGATTTTGGGTGTATTACTAACAATATGCCAAGATTTACCAAACAAGGAAAATGCTCATTTTTTATCCTAACCAATAACAGTCATAAAGCTACCTCTGTTATAGTCAATATTTTCTCATCCAGTAAATCACTAACCATGGTGATTTGGTCAACTAATATGCCTTTACCATAAAAATTATATTAATTATCAACCATAATTCCCACAGTTCAATGTGAATGTGATCGAATGCTAAAGAATATTCATTTCCCGTTCGCCACGCAAAGGGAGTTGTCAGGATAATTTTCTTTTTTATAGTTTCTCTTCCAATGTTCCCAGGTACGAGCCCACTGTGTTTACCCATGCAACTGCGGACCTATACCCTCGTGTGGGCCTGGGACGCCCATAATTCAAGATGGGTGTGGGTGCTGCTGGCAGTGTGCCAGGCAAGCGGGTGAATCCTGCGATGGGGTGACACTGTGCGATATTTCGAGAAGTCTTACCTGCAGATACAACACCACAGCTGATGCCGCGGGCGTGTGTAAAGGTAGGCTACGACAGCCATCTTGTTCCCGCCATCTTTCTATTCGGGGAGAGATTCATTTCACTCTTAGCATTGGCTCTTTTCATTTTTTATTCACTTCTGCATTTATTTTTTGTATATGTAACATAGAGCGAAATCTCCGTTAAAGTAGTTTTTAGTGAGTTTAGTGAACTCTAAATTCCGTCGTAAATGCATGTCTATTGCATAGTCTTGGGTATGCTAAGAATTCATTGGAAAACTGTTGTAGAAGAGCATTTAGAAAATAAATAAAATACTGATCATTTAAGAGTTGTTTCAAACGTGAAGATTTGTAAAGTTTAAATCCTGAGATCCCGACGAAGGTGCATTGCAGATTAAAACCACTAAGTACATATGACAGGAATAAAAATGATCCAATTTCGCACACACAGAAGTATTTGAGGCGAGATGTAACGTTAACGGTACTATCTACGAACATGGAGAAACATTCTTGTTGGATTGTCGGACTCAGTGCACTTGTCAGGTAAGCCTGTTTTAATTGCTATTAGTCTTCAAGGCATTTATGAATTTCATCCCTGTTATCATTATAATTGCCATCACCAAAATCAAGGTGATTATGGAACTAAATTTTATTTTTTAGTTTTCTGTAAAAGAAAACTATTGGGATGGCTGCTTGTATGTCCGTCCGCACTTTTTCTGTCCGCCCTCAGATCTTAAAAACTACTGAGGCTAGAGGGCTGCAAATTGGTATGTTGATCATCCACCCTTCAATCATCAAACATACCAAATTGCAGCCCTTTAGCCTCAGTAGTATTTATTTTATTTAAGGTTAAAGTTAGCCATGATCGTGCGTCTGACACCGCTATAGGTGCCAACAACACAGACCACCACCAGGCCGTGGCTGAAAGTTTCATGGGCCGCGGCTGAGAATTTCATAGGCCGTGGCTGAGAGTTTCATACAGCATTATACGCTGTACAGAAAACTCTTGCTTTTTACTTGTTTATAATTGTTGAGGAAGAGTATTTCTCACTTGCCTTTCTTTGAAAAAACTAGCTTAATTGCACAGTGTAACAGAATAGTCTTTGATCATTTCTCCACTCTTTCATCTACAATTTCTTTGTCTTATCTGTTTGGTAAATAATATTCCTGTCTCTTACTGAATTGCTCGCAGTTGTTCTAAACACATACCGACATATTCTAGTTTGACCATTCAAAACATTTCTTATACATCTTGGTGCTTCAGGGAAGAATAAATTACCCAGTATTTAGCATTTGGAATTTGAGAGAGCCTCTGTTTTGGTGTATTTCATCCGCTCGAATTCGAGCATGAAACCAAAACGGCCGAATTGTAGTTGGAATAGGGCAATTATTATTCAAATATTATTTCCCTTTCGTTTTCATGTTGACTCTTAGGCTAGGGATATATATACTGTATATGTATATGTATATATATATATATATATATATATATATATATATATATATATATATATATATATATATATATATATATGTATATATATATATATATGTATATATATATATATATATATATAATATACAGTATATATATACGTGTATGTATGTATATATATATATATATATATATATATATATATATATATATATATATATATATATATATATATATATATATATATATATATCCTTAGCCTATACGTCAACATAAAAACGAAAGGAAAATAATATTTGACTAATAATCACCCTATTCCAACTACAATTCGGCCGTTTTGGTTTCATGTTCGAATTCGACCTAATGAATACACAAAACAGACTTAAATTCCAGTGCTAAAAGCTGAGTAATCTATCCAACCCATCTTAGGACTTAAGTGAACCATTGTATATGTTCAAAGGATTGAATGAGGACAAAGTTTAACATTAAGATATAAAAATCTCAAAGCACAGAAGTCACGTCTTGTTATTCTTCCACGATATGAGAATGCTACATGCCTTAAAAGCAAAGGGAGAGGCATCAAGAAGTGAAATGGCTGAGAGAAGAATTAGATGAAAGAAATTCCAAAAACTGGGGCCTTTACACCAAGAGAGAAAGCTGTAGGTCCATTAGGATGCAAAAGAAGTTGTGGAGAGTTTTAAAGAATTTTTTCTTATAACAAACGATTCTGGGTGTAAGAGTTCATCTCATAATAAGAAAACTTCTTCATCTAAGGTAAAATAGTACGGTAATTCCATATGCGTAAAAAGGACCATGAGTAGCATCAGAGGAAGAGGCTTTGAATGATTGGCGCAGCTGCTTCTCACCCCAGTGATTATAAGGAGGAGTTTTACCACAAGTAAGAACATATGACTCAGTTACCAAGGTTTAGACCTCACCGAAATTAACAGCCACAAGTGTTGTTAAAACAAACCTCCCTCTCTCCCCAAGTAAAATAAAGGAAAAAGGCTTGTGTTAGCCTGCCAACGTTTATAGTTGCAACGCTGGCTTCATGTTGAGGGAGTTAGAGAAAAAGAAATAAAGGCTGGTGCTAAAAGAATAAAAGTACTGTAATATCCAAGTCATAAGCAAATTTATACAGACAATCAGAAGAATCTCAGATAGGGAAATCAAAGGTGTTTGATATATGGCCATGATGGACAGGATTATGCATAAGTTACAAAGTAAGAGATTCCAACTTGTTAATTAACGGAAAAGAGTGTCTTATATCCCCCACACAAGCATGAATGGAATGGAGGCTCACATTGTGGTGTACAATGCCGTCCCATGGGCTAAGAGCCTCAGCACATGGATAAGACGGTCGCAATGATTAATAACTGAAGACAGAAATCCGTGGGATTAGGCGAACAGCAGCCTAGTACATTAGACTCATATAGCATGATTGCTCTATACGTTAATGCTTGCCTAACCTGACTTTACTGTAATCTTCATCATTTATTTTGAATAATAAATCAAAATTAATTGAATCATGGTGAATTATATATATATACATATATATATATATATATATATATATATATATACACATATATATATATATATATATATATGTGTATGTGTGTGTGTGTGTGTGTGTGTGTGTGTGTGTGCGTGCGTGTGTGTGTGCGAGCGTTTGTGTGTGTTATTTGTATAAGACTTACTTTTTTATTGGTTTTGCCACAACAACATTTACATTTTTATTTTAGCTCCGGGAGAGAATTTTCATTCTGAAATTTAGTTTGCCATATCCTCTCTTGTGCCAGTCTAATAGCCCTCTTTTCTTCTTTTCAGAATGGGACATACGCCTGCGTGTCCTTATGCCCGGGAGAGAGCCTGTATCCAAGCGAAGAGTGCCTCAACCCTCATCTTGTGCCTGTTCAGGGGCAATGTTGCAGAGAATGGATGTGTGATGTAGTCCAGAGTTAGTTTCCTGTCATCGTTTTGTGAAAATGCGCATGAATTGTTTCCTAAATCATTTGAACTTAAATTTCCTTTAGTGCTTTTCAATTCAAGGTTTCCTTTTCATGCTGTTATAATACCCTCATGGTCTATAATCTTTTTCTCATCGGAAATGAATAAAAGTTCTTTCCTACTTTATTGACGACACTTATAGACAGAATTAAGTGCTTATATCAAGGTGCCTAACTGATTATGTTTAAGAAACAAGTCTTGGAAAATGACGTGTGTCATTCTTGAACAATGCAAAAACAGTTGTCTATAAGGCTATTATTTTACTTTTGCAAACGGGTTAACTAACATTTTCAGTAGTAAAAATACACCACGGTCACAAGATTATGTTGACAAAACAAGGTGCTCTAATTGACATCCTGAAACTCCACAATAGACCTCATTTTTAAGTTATGAACTATTTCACAAATTATCGTGATAGGGGTGGTTCCAACCAATAATTGGAAGACTGTGAATTTTTATTATAGTTTCTTTTGTCTAGGAACAGAGCAATCATTTTTAACTACACGTGTACCACAATGAGGAAGAATTAAGAATGAGAGAAAGGAACGTGTGTCTAACTAACTTTGGGTGAGAATCTCACAGTGTCTACAAACTTTAGGAAGAAAAGGAGCCAACTGATAAATTAATGCTGAACCCGCAGCTGAATACCAAAACTTGTTTCTTGTTATTCTCCACGGCACTGACTTCTACTCTGAAGACTTTACATTCAGTTTAAAGCATGAAATGCTAAGTTTACTGTTAACACCAAACATTCATTAAAAGATTTGTATCTAGTATGCCATTAAAAAAAGCAAAATTCCTTTTGGAAAATTAGGATAGGAGCTAGTTTACGTCAAAGCTGTAACGATGCATATATGCGCCTATATGCAATTATCACTTTGTATATCGATCTCAATTCGCCGCTGAAGTCATGAAAATATAACTGAGAACTCTAAAAGGGAATTATCAACGTGAATAACCGCCTCCCCCCCCTTTCTCTCTCTCTCTCTCTCTCTCTCAGAGAGATTATTGATAAAATTCCAGCTAACATTGCTTACGTGGTCTCAGAACAAGAAAATCAATTTAGTCCTACATCCAATTGCATGCAGACGGAAATTTCCAGCCTTTGCTAAAATGCAATATTCAAATTGATATGCTGATATTCGTTGTCACCGTACAACGGAATGGAAGAGACTACTAGGATTACATAAAGGTACTGTAGGTGATGTGATTTTCCCAAAATGCCGGAGGTTCAATGTTCAGCTGAAGTAATGTAGTAGATGCTCCTCGAATAGCGATGAAAAGAACATATAGAGAAAAATATGAATAGATCACGAATAATGAAAATCATTTTTGAAAGAGCAAGAAATAGGATAGATATCCTATGGACTTACAACACTGAGATGGAAGATGCTTAATTGATTTTATAATGCAAGCAAATAAATCGAGAAAAGACCAGCGCAACTGCGATACAATGCAGTTATTAAATGACGTGAGTATTACGTATCTTTCCGTTGGCCTGTAGGCGGAAGTATGGTAACTATCAACAGTAAATTTAAGACGCATTTTATTTTCTGTTAGAAAACCTGATATTTTTCACCAAGCTTCATATATCTACCGGGACATTAGTGTGGTTTTGTCTCTAATGGAATAATGATTTTCAACTCGGACGTCTGCAGCAAGGTATACTCTGTATCTTACAGATGACATTGTTTGAAATAGTGATTTTCTTTTTTCTAATAACTGTATTCATTAGTTTAGCTACTCGTATTGATAAATAGCTGAGCCGAGGTTTATCTCTTCCGTCAAAGAATGATCGCAATATTTAAGTAATGTTAATGTAGATTATTCTGATAAAAATATATCAAGTACCTTCCGTTACTCCACACTCTTATTCATTAACCAGCATGCTATATCCATAGATAGAACAAACATCAATTTCACGATTCGACGGCATTAATCTCTAGCCTGAATCGAGTTCTTTCGGCGGCGTAGCCTAGTTAAATATATACTCACCATTTTAACCTTTCTCTCTCTCTCTCTCTCTCTCTCTCTCTCTCTCTCTCTCTCTCTCTCTTTGTAGACTAAGTGTGCAAATGTGCTTGCTAATACTTCACATGCGATTTTATCATTCATGTTATCATCGAGATATTCCCTCTGAAATAATACCAGTTCAGCAAATTTTTGTGTAAATTTGTTTTCTGTGAAAATTTTATTTTAACACTGCGGGACAATGATACTGAAAAGACGTCTCTAAGACAAATTTCTTTACTTTGTTTGTCCTCAGATAATACTGAAGGCTCTCCTAGATGCAACAGGCGATCAGGCAGCTGGTCAGAGTGCTCGTCTAAATCCTGTGGAGTAGGGGTATCTGTCAGATGGTCAACGGACAATGCCCAGTGCCGTCTCGTTAACCACACTCGATTGTGCCAAGTCAGAGCGTGTCAGAAGCAAGGACAGTTGGAAGGGCAGTCTTCCACTCCCAAGATAGACATACCTGCGAGGAGACACCACATACGGGCAAGTATAATCATGATCATTCTTCAGCTTCGGTGTCTTTCTTATGCGAGTCTAAAACAATGGAAAACGACTGCTATTCATCGATTATATAATGGAAACACGAAAAGGGACAGGGAAAAAAGCGTGACATAAACAACAAAGGTAGAAAGGACTTATTTATCTCTCTCTCTCTCTCTCTCTCTCTCTCTCTCTCTCTCTCTCTCTCTCTCTCTCTCTCATTTCTTTGATATGGGTATTCAAATCAAAAACAACTTTTCTCAATGCAATACAATACAGTTTCCTGCAACACTATTTTAGCTACAGGAGATGCAGAATGCTAACATTCCTATTTCAATGAAATGAGTTGATATAAAGGGAGGAATGAGAATACTTGGCTTGGATGTGTCAAGTACCGGCTTCCCTCCTCATTAATTAAACGGATCCGTGTACATATTGTATATACCTAGATAAATAACTAATGGTAACCTTCTTTCGTAATAAGTACGAAATCCTGAAATTAAGTTAAAATGTAGCTCTCCAGTATCCTTGTGAAACCTACCTTCTGATTCCCCCTCCTGTCCCGTTCTCTTTACTCCCCCCTCTCTCCCAATCCCCACCTCACGTTTTCCTTCGCTCTGGCTATTTGCCGCCTGTGTGTCTCGTTCCAGCTCCTGCCTCGTAAGCGCTTGTTAACACTTCTCTGATCATTGTGAGTACGGTTATTATACCATATGATATTTTGGATTGGGTATTGGGCAGAATATTTTGTTTATTATGTTGGTTATGTTAATTAATTGGTAATATTTTGATATGTGAAGTTTTGTTAATTAAATGTAATTGTTTTATTGTGTTTTCCATATAAACTATTGTTAATTTTGTGGATTTAACTTGAACCTTGACAGATGGAATTTACTTTTGGGCTAGTTCGTGTTAAGTGTTTTACTTATTTACATCAACTATATTAATATGAATCTCTTCTTGACATATGGTGGTATAAGAAATTCAGTTTATTCGAGTTATGAAAGCTTATTTACCAGACAGCAAAGAAACTGGTAGCCTACTTTAGTTATTAAATATAATGAATAATGTATAAGTATTTTTTCCGAACATCTAAGGTTCTTTTACAGTTCCATAACATTTTCGATTGCATAACATCTGATGGAAATGTTGCGTAACAATAATAATTTTCGTTTTTTTTTTTTTTTTTTTTTTTTTTTAAACAGCGTGGACATACTTGCAAAGCGACGCTCAGGCACTTACAGTCAGTTCGACTTCGATCTGGTTGGTGCATTAGTGAAAAACGATACCGGCCTAAAACGTGCGCCGACTGCCGAGGGAGATGTTGTAGAGTGCATGCCTCTACAACCATCACTGTAGCCTTCTTATGTCCCCTTCATGCAAGCAAAGATTTGATACCAGCAACAAGAAGAGCTCGAGTTTCTCCTAGTTCTTCAAAGAGCGACGGTTCCAACAGCGTATTTCAGCGTGTTGTTCCTTTCCACGATGATGATGATTATGAATCGTTTTCTACTCAGCCTACTTCAACAGATTCAGTCCTAAAGTATCCCCAAACGGAAAACAATTACAGGGAATTCCGATCTGGTTACAAATATGCAGAGAATGAACACTACCAAAGTTATGTCAAACAAGGAGGTAAACGTGCGGATAAATGGGATCCTTACCCAAATGATTTGTCCGACGATGATAACCAGAGCGACCAAAACAGAAGCGATAACCTTCTGGAGGATGTCCCTCCTTTCGAGATTGATAACCTCACGGTGGATGACGACATAGAGTTTAATCAGATAAAAAATGACAACTATGAAACAATCCATCACAAAGTAGAATGGATTCTTAGGTGCAAGTGCCCGGTCACCTGCGGCAACCGAACAGTTCTAGATCCTCAGAGAACGCCTTCGGTCCCCACATAGAGCCTTGGAGGTTTTATTTGCAAGCTTTTGTCAGAAATGAGCGTACTTAACGATACCAAAATATTAAAGAAATTCTAACCAAACTCGATTGTTATGAAATAACTTTGCCCCGTCAATTGTTAGAATGAAGCACTGAATAAAAGGCCCTGGAGACATCTTGAAGAATAGAATCATTCATTTCATAACAGATGTCAGACAACATTCTCCATCTAGCTATATGAACGGAAATTTTAGTTGTTACTTGCAATACTATAATGAATAGATGAAGTGACCATACCAAATTGAAGATGTTTAAGAAATTTCACATTTAAACAATGTTAAATAATTGAGTGTCATTGTATTGCAGCAAAAATATCTTTTCTAGAAAATAGTGAACTGACCGAGATGGACTTTTGCCTTATATTGTATATATATATGAAAGACCGAAATCTGACGTTCGTCAGATTAGCTATTATGAAGAAAATTGTTGATAAAAGTTCCTAGAAAAGGCAGCACACTTTTTCCGGATGATTAGAAGACATAAGGTGTTTTCTTTGGATAACTGTGGTCATATTTGGCATTATTGCAGAAAAAACATTTGAGACCAACCATCCTCATCATCATAATCAGCATATTATTATTATTATTATTATTATTATTATTATTTATTATTATTATTATTATTATTATTATTGGAATAAAAAGAATAATAACATTCTTACAATTGCAAGACACGAAAGCACATTCACATATAGATTTTTGAAGTTTATGTTAACAATACAGAATTATTTAGATTTCGAGGGCTACTGGCCCTTCGTCGGAAATGTAAGGATTTCTCCCAAGACCCTTTTGTCACACAAGCCGTAGGCCTACTTGCAGATCGAACCTTTATAGTTGAGATACTACCGTGAAGAATTTCTCTTGGTTTGGGATTGGGATTAGTCAGCCACAGCAACTGTATACATACTGTTTTCTCTAACCTCACCCAAAAGGCCTGTTTCGAGTAAGACACAATTCGTATTGATCTTGTTCGAGTTACTGAAGGATTGGGTCCCAGCCACAGTGGATACAGAGTATATTAACCCCCCTCCTATAATAATTTGCTTCTTAATGTCGCTTTTGAACTTTGTTTTACAATAATAAAAATCATTCTTTGATCGCTGTCCAAATTATCCTATGTTCCGCGAGACAGTTATCCAAATTTCTGCCTTTTCCTCCGATGTAAGAAACGTTGCAATTCTCACGTTATATATGAAAAATCGGTAAAGAAAGCATATCTAATCAACCTCAAGAGCAATTTTCACCTACGTTTCTTCTGACGAAAGGGCCAGCAATCCTAGGAAGCTAAAGAATTCTCTACCGGCCAGCAATCCTGGGAAGCTAAAGAACTCTGTACCGGACAATAATCCTAGGAAGCTAAAGAATTCTCTACCGGCCAGCAATCCTAGGAAGCTAAAGAACTCTCTACCGGCCAGCAACCCTAGGATGCTAAACAATTCTGTACCGGCCAGTAATCCTAGGCAGTTAAAGAATTCTGCACCGGACAGTAATCCTAGGAAGCTAAAGAATTCTGTACCGGACAGTAATCCTAGGAAGCTAAAGAATTGTGTACCGACCAGTAACCCTAGGAAGCTAAAGAATTCTGTACCGACCAGTAACCCTAGGAAGCTAAAGAAGTCTGTACCCTTGTATCAATATATTTCAAAATTTCTGTACAGAGAGCACCTTTATCTCCTGCATGATAATCATTATTATTATTATATTCTGAGACGGAGTTAACTGCGTGCCATAAGAAAATCTTGCATGTAAAAAAAAAGAAACATTAGATTAGGTGCACGATAACTGCTGTGAAATGTTCAGTCTTACCCAAGTTGTTATTAGCATGCGAACTTGATCATTTACTGAGATTAAGTTTAAAGCTTAAACCCGGCTATCACCTTTAAACCTGAGAGTGACTATTGCGTGTAATTAGTTATAAATACCAGCAGACTCACATTGTCAAAATTAAACTAGCAGTAACATGTCTGATTCCATTAATTCTAGGATAAGTTGGCAAGTTATTTTTATAAAAACTAAGCGTCCTTCTGATACAAGAATGGTTTATTCAAAATCTGTAGTGATCCAAATTACATTTTTCATCCTTACACTGTATCAGAAGTTTGGAAGACGGTCATGAAATCAATAGACTCAGTGTTTGGAAATAATGACTTGAAGAATAGAAACTGAAAAATTTTATTTTCATAATTTTTAATTTTCAAAATACTAGTATGTACTCTATATCTCTGAAAACTTAGCCCACATACAAGCACTATATATGTGACAGAAGTTTACACACACACTCACACGCACACACACATATATATGTGTATGTGTGTGTATGTGTGTATCTGGGTAAAGTATATAATGGGTAGTTAATTTCCAAACTAGGAGAATCTGTACTATTTTCTTATATGATCGATTCAGGAAGGTTATCACATAATATTTATATAAAACTGGGTGCAGTGTTGGGCTACTGGGACAGAAGGTGCGCGATTGATTGTTGCTTCATGTCCCTAAAAAATATATGTGCCTTCTAAAGAACTTGAAACCATAAACATGGCCAATTTAAAGTATAGCACCTATCATATTCGTTGAACTTATGTGTAGGAAATGAAATCTGCATATATATATATATATATATATATATATATATATATATATATATATATATATATATATATATATATATATATATATATATATATAGCCTAGGTAAATTTTTCTGATGCATTTCTATGCCCCCTGTTTTCAAGTAGTATATCAATTAAAAAAAATGTTAGGTAATAAACCCAGCAACTTATTCTATACACTTTATTGTGTTCATATAATCTAAATTTCTAAAGGAGATTTCTTTCTTCTCAATACGGGAAGTTTTCTGCCAATTGTAACTGCTCCGAATTTCTTAAATTAATTTATGTATATGTGCTTTATTCAACAGGTGATCATGTTGTTTAACAGAATTGAACATCCTCTTGCTGTGGTTTTATCCCTTGTACTCTGTGCTGTTTTCCTTTGATATAAACTGGATAATCTTTGACCCCACGAAAAGGATGTAAAGAGCCATTCAACTCTATTCATAAATACGTATTTGATATATAAAATATCATAAGTGGCAAGTTTTTTCATTCATTGCAAAATTCTGTTTAATTTCTGATGCCTCCACAATGCGTTCGCTGCTCTTCTGCGATCTGTTTTTTTAAAACATTTCCAAAACCACTTTGTAGACATAATCAGAGAATATGAGAAACACTCACAAACTGATTTATAATTGACTGAAAAGCAAGCACTGGTCACTTTTTTTTTCACTTGTAATTTAAGCTACGTCCACACGATCGAGCTTTGTTCGACGAACTTTGTCCGATGTGACGTCAGAAGCGGAGAAACAGCTGGCGAAGTCAGCAGTTTGCCCGCTTCTGACGTCACACCGGACAAAGTTCGTCGAGCAAAGCTCGATCGTGTGGACGTAGCTTAACAATTGTCTAAATCTATAAATCATAAATTAAGACAAAATCTGATGATCAAGCAGTTTTTGGGGATAGCTGTCCCTAATTCAGAAAACTTTGTAAAAGTTTAATATTTCAGAAAACAGACGAACACCTGAACCACCAAGCGCAAAAAAATCAAGTTGGAAGTTGTAAAAAGTCTTATCAAGAGGATGACTCTGACGTCAACAAATAATAGATCAGTTAATTGTTAAAAACAAGATTTTCGCTTGGTTTTGAGATGATCAATAAATATAACTGTTTTAACTTACGGAAAATAACAAGAATTGATGTTTTATGTTAATGTAGTAGCACTGTTTGCATGCCACAGTTGTTGTGTGATATTCAAGAGTATTTTGTATGCATATAGAGAAACAATGTATTAGAAATCATTACTATTTAAGCGTGTGGGAATAGATTTAAGGAGAACTTTATGGTTGCGAAAAGCTTATTTGTGAATGTAAACAATTGTCAGTACGCACGATGATGTTGAAATAAAAAGTCAAAGGATATCTTTTTTTATTCTTCTGCTCATGAGATTGACCAAATTTGTATTTAAAGACAGGGGTCTTAGTTCCTTTTAGTTGTGTAATAATAATGTTATAATGTACTATATTAACTTAAGAAAAGTCGAAATAGTTCAGATTATTTGATGCAGAAGTACTGTGTGCATGCAACAGCTGTAAATGTGGTATTCGACAAATCACGTTTGTATATGTAGAAAGTAAGTTCTCGAATTATTATTTACGAATAGTTTATTTGTGAATATAAGCAAACCTTAATACATACGTAGACATTTGTGTGTATATATATATATATGTATATATATATATATATATATATATATATATATATATATATATGTGTGTGTGTGTGTGTGTGTGTGTATATATATATATATATATATATATATATATATATATATATATATATATATATATATATACAATTTTGTCCTTACGTCTCTTTCTTATTTGAAGCTTCTTCGAATGAAAAAGGATAACGCGAAACCTTGAAAATGATCTTCAGTCCTTCCGAAATATTTCTGTGAGCCAAGTAATTCAGGGAAGTAATACTTGCGCACAGAAGATGAAACTCAAGTTTTTGGTGATTTTGCACAGATCCTTTGATCTAAGACGTCATGTCGATGAGATGGTGAGGGATCCGCTCGCTTTTCTAGTTCTGCCAAAGAGAGAGAGAGAGAGAGAGAGAGAGAGAGAGAGAGAGAGAGAGAGAGAGAATTCCGCTTTCCGTCCAAACATTGAGGGATTGCAGCATGTAGCTCAAACAGAGAAAGTGAAACAGAAATTTTTAAAAAGTGAAGGAAAACTGAGGTAGGGAGGAAGAGACCATTATACATTAGTAAACAGAAGGCCCCTGCATGCACAAAAACACACACACACATGCGCGAGCGCGTACTCACACTAAGACTGATTTATCAGGTTCCGTCTTGCTTCATAATTTCCAGGGCCAATGGCTTAGTACACAATAATATGTATATTATACCTACATCTACAGTATCTGTGCGTGTGTGTATGTGTATGTGTATATATATATATATATATATATATATATATATATATATATATATATATATATATATATATATATATATATATATATATATATATATATAATTGAAAATCTTCACTAGACCGACAATATGCACAGCATATTGTTACGCAAGCTTTCCAGGTAAATAACCTCATCGTCAGGCAGAAAATAATGACAAAAGGTATAAAGATCACAGAAAATTCAGTAGAATTAATTGTCTAACTAAAACTTCATAAATTCGATGTAAAACATAAAAAAAATAATATTACGTAAGATCAGAATGTTACTCAAACATAAAAGAGTGGAAAATACAAGCGGAAATAATATTCAGAATTAAAACTAACAACTACAAAGTGGATATAGCTTAACTATTGAGCACCTTCAGAGGAACAAATCATACAGTTCCTAAATGTACGTCAGACAAATTGTTAGTCAGCTCCGGAGTCTACTAATTTTTAAATGTCGACTAAAATTATTAGGTCCAACTTGTTTAAACAGAAAGACTGTACTGTTAAATCCCGGTCAAAGAAAGGATATTTTTTACTATACTGTTCTTTCTTAAAGGGCGGTTTAGAAGGTGGAAATCTCGTTCTCAAAAAAGACCTGTGATCCACAATTCTCTGTCTAAGCCAGCGAGATCTGGCTCCTACTGTCGCAGACCACACTGCGAACGGATCAAGAAACGAGCTACACCTGTATTATTTAAGGTCAACAGGAAGAGTGGGTTTCCCTCATAGTGATCCCGCAGTAAATGCATTTGTAACAATTTGAAACCAAGTTTGAGAAAACTGTTTAAGCATTTCTTGTAACTTTTTTTCGCACCAGATGACTAGTATTCCCAAGGTAAGGTAATTTGGCGTCTTTACATATTGATTGGGTGTGATATACACCGATATGAGGCCAAATTCCTCAAAATTTTGTAAAATACACAAATGTAAAACCATAACGTGTTGAAAAATTTTAAAATCTGAACAGATAATGTAAGTTCTGTTTATCATAGAACGTACTGAATAAATTTATATAACTTTGGTGAAAAACAAGTATTTTAGTCCAAAGCCAGTAAATATGCTTTCCCTGTCAACAGAGGTTTTAAATTGGCCTTCATTTCTGGATATGTGAACATCAGAAAATGACAACTCATCATCCAGTTCTATTTTATAAGTACATACAAGGAAAATATCATCCACACACGGTCAAATAGAGGTTTGAAAGCACTAGGGCATTCATACAACTAACCTTTTTCATAAAAGCCCAGAGAGCAATCAGCATATAGAGGTCCAATGATTTTTATGGCTTTTTCATCAATTTCAGCGTGATGATGATATCTATAACAAAACTTGCCTAATACAGTGCACTAACTAATCGTGGTAATCTTATTCATCATAAAATTAATACTGGTATATATGTTATTTACCCATTAACTTGTCTGCCATAACAGGGGACGGCTCTGAGAAAAAGAACGAAAAGGTCACCTCCACATACATAATTTAACTACCGAATCATGGATGAACCCCCTCTTCAGAAAACTTGAAAACGTCGGCAAAATTTGCCTCTTAAACACTCAAAAAGATGGCTAGTCAGTAACATTTCGAACTCCCTACACACACATTGCGCCATTCACATCCATTTTGCCCCACTCTTGTGCTTTCTTGACATTAAGGACTTTCCTTATCAATAGCCTACCTCTCCGAAGCCAATGTACCCAGCCCTTTCTGGGACTTTCTCTTCTTTTCCTAACACCTTTGCTAATTATAAACTATTTTCACAGAGCGCCAGGTTTTGATGCAGTCACTGTAGAGATGATTTTATCTGAAAAAGAAATAATAAATAATAATTTTTTAAAAAATATGGAGTGAGGAAAGAAAGCATGATGATCTGGAATTAGAAATCATAAATAAAATACCAAAGAAAGGTGACGCGACTGTACATTGTAACTATAGCCTACCCGTTGCACTTACGTCGATTGTAGTGAAAACAATTAGTATGCTTATCTCAATACTAGTGAGTGCGTATATAAATAGAGCTTTCCCACACAGCGAACCGTGGAGAGTCATGCATAACGAAGTTGACCGGATCGATTATTGTTGACATGGCTCGCGTCGCGGAGATCTACGGGCCTCTGAAGGGTCGCTTTTGTTTTTAGTTTAATTTGGCTTTATGCCAGCTATGCCCCTGCTTTCGGGCAGTCCAGATTCGTTTCAGTATGTTCGATGTAGATTCCGCCGTGATAACAATACATGAGCTCTGAGGACGTGAATTTACACACAATATCCATGCACAATCTCCGGTCCTCCGGGAACGGTGCTGGTTTTCGCTATTAGGGCTGGAAACTGCTATTTTGCGTTGGCTATACTGCTTTCTTAAAGCGTAAATGACCGCCCTAAAACTTTTGAGCTCAAAGTCGAATAAAGCACTTAAGATCAGTATAATGTTACGTTAAATTTATCATTATTCATATATTTACTAATATGACGGTTAAAAACAGTTTTTCCAGATTCCTTTTCAGGGATCTTGGGATCGCGCCTAGTGTTCCCATGATTATGGGTACAATTTCCACTGAGATAAAAACGTCTTTCAAGCTTTTCTTCATAGTGACAATGAGCAACAGTTTCTCACACCGTATAGTAAACACCGAAGTCCACCAATCAGCAACGAGAATGATGATGTCATTAACTACCAATCACAGCAGGAGACGTTTTCCTAGAGGGTACTTACATGAGACTATGCGCAGCTGTTTGGCAACCCAACAATCCAGGGGGATTGTTAATTGTGGTTACACACTCTGTTTATTTTACCTTCTTATTATTTATTTATCAGAATTTTGGTGATATTCACGGCAATAATATCGAAAGATTCAGTGCAGAGGCCAGCAAAGAATAGTAGCTGAAACAACAAACATGAATGCAGGCCTATTTTGATCAAGTCCTTCGATCTGGTTAGCTCAAGAAGCCTGGCTTCCTGAATGACGTTCTACCCAGGTGAGTCTTGTATCTGCTACGTTAATTACATGCGTATCGACCCTCACCTGACCCCACCCGGTAAGTAAAATATTCGTTGCATTCCATGACCTCTAAAAGAGTGGGTTCGGATGTCTTTTCCCAGGTTCAAGACCTAGAAATTCACGAGAGAGACTACTAGGGAACGGGTATTAGGAGGCCTGATATGTAAAGAGAGAGATTGTGCTGTGAAACATGGACTTGCAAAGTAGTATACATACTTTCTTTTCGTCCCTCGATGACACCTGCGGCTTAATTCTACCAAAAATACATCGTTATCACAAAATGGCAGAGTAAAATCTGACTTGCTCTTTGTTAAGAAACCTGAATGAAAGGATTTTTTTTCTTTCGTCCCAGGAAAATCTTCAGATTTGCGGTTTCAGAATTCTCCCCATCACTCATCCGTTGTAAATCAAAATACTCCTTTGTGGGCAAAGTGTTGGGTCTGATTGACTGAAGTAATGGACTTTGGCACATTTTCTTATTAACTACGCATTAATATTAATAGAAACATTAAGATAAAGAGGTCTGGCTTATGACGGGGAGGTACTATGTTCCCCGAAATACACGTCGGCTAACCAAAATTAGCGAAATGGACTACGAATAAAGCTAAAAGTGCATAAAGACCTTAGCGCTTATGTGAACTGTCAGCAATCTCTCTCTCTCTCTCTCTCTCTCTCTCTCTCTCTCTCTCTCTCTCTCTCACACACACACACAAAACAGTAATCATAACCACATTTTACGATTATTTCGACTCTATGTGAAGGTCTTATCCATTTAGTGGGTCCTGGTCTTATCAAACACTTCTATCACTCGCAACGAACTTTTTATTACAGGCTTCGCAACAGCCGAATACAGTAACGTCTTATGCGACGTACACTGTCAGTTTGAAAAAGAAGTATCATCTGCTCTTTACTGGTCCTGGAACACTGTTAGACGCCTGTTATCGTATAAAGAAACAAAAAGTGTTGGGGGCGGTCACTCCAGTGAGCCTAAAGTACGGATATTACAATAATTTAATGCAATTTCCAGTGATTTTGCATTATATCTGATTGTGTAAATATTTACTGAGAAAATTCCTTTTAAAGTTTGTAAATCGATTTAAATCAATGTTTGGGGTTGGATATCAGCCGAGGCCAAATGATGAGGTAAGTTGATTTTGCCGTATTTTACTCGGATTAGAGCTAATTTCTTGCTGCTTCTTGGCGTAAATGAATCTCTAGATATTTTAGTTATATGGGACAGAGTTTGTTTTTAATTTTCTGTATGAGAAAACTATTGTGCCGGCTCTGTCTGTCCCTCCGCACTTTTTCTGTCCGCCTGCCCTCGAATCTCAAAAACTTTTGAGGCCAGAGGGCTGCAAATTGGTATGTTGATCATCCACCCTCCAATCATCAAACATGCAAAATTGCAGCCCTCTAGCCACAGTAGTTTTTATTTTATTTAAGGTTAAAGTTAGCCATTATCGTGAGTCTGGAAACGATATAGGACAGGCCACCACCAGGTCGTGGTAAAAGTTTCATGGGCCGCGGCTCATACAGCATTATCCCGAAACCACCGAAAGATAGATCAATTTTCGGTGGCCTTTGTCATATAATTATACGCTAGCTGTGTCTTTTGTTTCTGTATGCTAACACTTACCGTTTGTACAGTAGCCTATATCCACTCTACCCCAAGGAAGAATAAACAATGATCCAAGTACCACGAGTCTTATCACTCAAGCCTTCATATATACATTATAGAATGAAAACCCCGAGGTATGGTGGCAGTGAAAACGTGAGAGAATACGTCTCCAAGGACTGCAGCTTAGAATCTGTATGTATTTATTAGTTACTGAGAAATTTGTTGCATTGCTTGACGGGGAAGAGCTAAGACGTGGTCTGAGATCGGAGAAGACCCGGTGTCACTTCTGCAATTAGGCAATTCCAGTACTGTGTAAAGGAAACTGATGATGGTAGTGTACCAAGAAAGCATGGTAAATTAAATAGTTATGCCAGAAGGATATATTATGGTTTGATTTGGTTGTGTGTTAGCCTAGTCAGAAAATTTGACAGAGATCAGTCACAGGATTGCGATCCACAATAGCCTAGCCTTCCATGTGAGTTAGCCTAGTCTATTTTTGGTTATCTTAAGCTACTGCTATTCAATGCTAGGAGCAGGATTGTGACATAGCCTACTCCCAGGCTGATGTTATATTCATATTAGCCTTAACTTTACTTGGCCTAGCCCATAATTTGTACTTCTGTATAGGCTAATGATACAGAGTGCAGTGAAACCTAGCCTAACCTAATTCAAGATGTCAGACAAATCGTCCGTTCCACGGCCTATGTTGAACTGGGTAGCAGCTGATCAGAATGATGCTATGAAGAGTGATTTGATTTCATGTGTAGCTATTTTGCTATTGATAATATCAGTGACGAAAAGAAATATCACTATATTCTGCTTTCTGCTGGTCACAAGGGCCATAAATTATTTAAAAGTTGGAACTTGTCAAATGAAGGTAGGAAGAAACCTGATCTTGTGTTTAACAAATTCAAAGAGCACACGATTGGAACCCTGAATAAATGGGTTATGAGACTTGAACTGTCAATGATAACACACAAAGAAGGAGAACCAGTTGATGATTTTATATGCAGAATCAAAGCTAAAGCCAATACTGTATGTGTAAGTTCCCAGACAATAATACAAGAGATGAACAAATCACATTCCAGATGATAAAAGGTATTCTCTGGCCAGAAGAGAGAAAATTTTTAATCAAGAAAGGGAATGATTTGAAGCTTCCAGATGCAATTTGTTCTGCTGAGTTTTCAGGCAACTATGCAGAACACTTAATAGTTTTGTTCAAGGACCGTCATCAATACCAGCAGTGAATATACGTGATAGGCTCATAGGTTCTTGTAAATTTTGTGGGACAAGTCATCCCATATGGAAATGCCCTGTCCACAAGCAAAAGTGTAGCGTTTGTGGAAAATTTAACCACCATGCTAAAGTGTGTAAGAGCAATCCTAAATATTATCGCAAAAGGTCAAAATCACGTAACAGGTCTCAAGAAAATTAGAAAAAGAGTGGTAAGAGTTCTGAAAATAAGCAAGTTCACCGTGTAGAAGTGAATGATAATATATTATACTTTGGGGAAGTACTTGTAATAAATGAGATAACAGGTGATGTACGCCAATCAATCATAGCAAAATTGAATGTAATGCCAGAATGTGTCAGATGTCATGTTACACTTTTAAGTCAAAGCTGACACTAGAGCAAATGGCAACGTCCTTCCTGTAAGATGTTTAAAACAAACGTATCCCAATGAGTCAAATCCTTGTCAAAGATTAAAGCAAACTTCTGTGAGATTAGCCGCTGCTAATGGCACTCCTATTGGGCACCTGGGGTATATTGATATTCTGTTGCAACTAGATGATTCTGATTAGTATCATGCTCGATTTTATGTATGTGACATGGATGGTCCTGCAATCTTATCTTGTGATTTATCAAAGTAATTAGTTGTTGAGGTTTCTAAAAGTAAGAATATTAGTTTTGTCAATAATTATAAAACGTAGTAACAGTGAGATCTCAAAGGCTGTAATTAGGAATAAAGAGAAATTAAAAGAATTACATCCTGTATGTTTCGAAGGTATTGGTCATTTCAAAAAGAAATATGCTGTTCAGGTAAAAGATTATGTAAATCCTGTTGTATCACCTCCTCGTAAGTATCCCATACAGTTAAAAGAAATCTGTAACAAACTGAATGAAATGGAGAAATTAGGAGTCATAACTAAATGTCCTGATGATAGTTCATGTGACTGGATAAGTTCTCTTGCTTTTTCCAGAAAAGCTTCTGGTGAGCTTAGAATATGTCTAGATCCTAGAAATTTAAATAAAGCTATTAAAAGAACCTACCGTAAAATTCCTACTGTTGAAGAAATAAGCCATAAACTTGCTGGTGTTACTATATTTTCTAAGTTGGATGCCAAACATGGTTATTGGAGTATAGTATTAGATGGTGAAAGTAGCAAATTTTGTACTTTCAATAGTCCTTTTGGTAAATATAGACTTTGTAGATTACCTTTTGGTTTAAGGGTATTGCAAGATAGTTTCCAAAAGCATATGGATGAAATTTTATGTTAGGTTGGAAAAGGGTTAATAGGTATTGCAGATGATGTTATTGGATATGGCAAAACTATTGAGGAACATAATGATGCCTTACACAGACTTATGAGAGTTGCACAGGAGTATGGCTTGGTATTTCGATGTGAGAAATGTGAAATTCTGAAAGACACTATATACTATTGAATTTTACGGATTAATATGGTCATGTGATGGTATGAAACCTAATTCCAAAAAGTGTGACGACATTCGCAGTCGCCCTTTTCCTAAAAGTAAAGCAGAACTACAACGCTTTCTAGGCCTTGTTCAATACTTAGGCCCTTTTATACCACATTTGTCAGACAAGACTATTGTTTTAAGACAACTGCTCAAACAGGATTCTGATTGGTGTTGGAAAAGTGAATACCAACAAGCATTTAATGTTTTGAAAGACATAATTCATAGTAATTTGACATTAACTTGCTTTAACCCAAATATGCCCGCTTAAATAGAGATTGATGCCTCAATGATTGGGTTAGGGGCAGCATTAATTCAGGGTGGAAAGCCAATAGCTTTTGCATCTAAAGCATTAATTCCTACTGATTCTAGATATGCTAATATAGAAAGGGAATTCTCAGCTGTTGTTTTTGGATTAGAGAAATTTCATACATTTGTTTATGGTAAACAATAAATGTTTATAGTAGCCATAAACCCCTTGAGAATATTGTTTTGAAGCCATTAAGTTTAGCTCCTCCAAGGTTACAAAGAATCCTGTTAAGGATTTACCCATATGATGTAAGTATTGTATATTGCAAAGGTACAGAAATGATTTATGCTGATTAATTATCTCGTGTACAACCAACTACTGGTCATAGTATAGAACTAGAGCAAACAGTTCTCATACTGCTAATTTCAGTTGGTCAATTAAATAAGTTGAGATTGGCAAGTCAGCAAGATGCTGTATTATATGTTTAATGTGAACAAATCATCATTGGTTAGCCTGGCCAGGTTAAGTCTGTTCCAGAAGTAATTCGCTCCTATTGTTCACTGAGAGATTATCAGTCAGTTGAAAATGATTTAATATATAATGGACATAGACTACTTATCCTTGAAAATTTCAGAAAGGAATACTTGGATCGCGTGCATGCTCGGCATTTATGTGTAACAAAGTCTCAGCTTAGAGCTAAGGATTGTACTTACTGGTCTAAGATGATGACTGATATTGAGAAATATGTTCAAGACTGTGTTGTATGGTTACAAAATTCCAAGAGTAATAAGAAGGAACCAATGCTTTCACATGAGTTACCGTCTCAACCATAGGAAATCTTGTTTAGTGATCTATTTGAATTAGATGGTCACTCATATATATTGTTAGTTGATCATTACAGTAAGATGCCTTTTGTTCGTGGATTAAAATCTGCATCTTGTAATGAGGTAATTAAGTTTTGTAAAGATATGCTTGCTATTCAGGGGATACCAAAGCTTCTGTATAGTGATAATGGGCCACAATACAGTGCTGCTGAATTTAGAAATTTTGCTATGACTTTGGAAGTTGAACATATAACAAGCGGTCCACATTACCCACGAAGCAATGGATTTGCTAAAGGAATGGTTGAAGTGGTAAAATCAGTGCTTAAAAAAGCAAAGCAGTCTGGTAATGACTCCCAGATGGCTTTGGTGTTCCTACGTAGTACACCTATTGATAACAATACCCAGTCCTGCTGAATTGTTATATGGGAGAAGAATACGTTCTAATTTGCCATCAAGAAGTGATTGTTATGTATGTTTTGAAGATAAAGAATCTTTTGTAAATAAGAGTAATCAAATTGCCTGCTATTATAACCCAACATGTAAGTAATGAACTTCCAGAACTGTTTGCAGGTATGAAAGTTGTAGTACAGAAAACTGATCATCAGTCTTTGATACCAGTGTAAAGGCGTCAAGCGCCTCTTCATTTCTGTATTAATCACGTCGTGTATATTACCTGTTATTATTTCTTACTTTTATATATCTCTCCATATGTATTATTGTCCGGCCTTTCCGCCGATGTATGTAACCACTTTTGTATGTTTATTGTAATGCAAATTATTCTCATTTTATGTCATCTAACAAACAAACACAAATTCTTGCCCAAATGCATGGTATGGGATCCGCAGGTCGGTGACCACCTTTCCGTACGCATTCCTCGATGTATACCTGGCTTCCGAAAAATAAATCACTTAAACTCAGACCTGTCGTATTGAATCTCACAACTGGTGACCCCGGAGTGACAGGTAAACATGCGGTTTTGGCCCAGCCATTAACGGACTACATACGACCGCATTTACCTTCAGAGAGCCTTTAGCTGACTCAAAATGGCAACACAGTCTAGGCCTCTGAAAGCTCCTTCCTCAGAGGAACCCCATGCCATTAACAGACTAATAACGGCGTCCCCGCAAGGGCACGTTTTGGCATTTCGAACGGTCTTGTTGCAGATAGATGGTGCCAGCATTCACTCTTTAACTTGAATTAATCGTTTTAATTCCTTTTAATTGTCGTTGTCGCCGATAAATTAGCATCACAGCATTCACTTTTTAGCATAGATTAGTCACTTTAATTGCCTTTACTGATTTTTGCCGACAGACGGCGTCAGCATTCACTTTTTAACTTGAATTAATCACTTTATTGCCCATCATTTCTCATTTTTGCTGATGGATGGCGACAGCTTTTGTGCTTAAATTGGTCCTTTTAATTCCCCTTAGTTCCTGTTGTTGCCGATAGATGGCGGCAGTATTCACTTTTCAGCAAATAACATGCAGGTGACGCAGCACATTCAATGAATGATGAACTCATTACATGGATGCCAGCGTCAGTCATAATAGAATCTAAGGATAATATCAGAATAATCAGCAGACCCATTTTAAGTTGATGAATTCCTTACTAGTTGAGTCCCAGTTGGTGAAACGCAGGTATACAGAATGGAACACAGTAATCTCAGACTGCCTTGGAATTCCGGTTAGCTTGACAAAACAAAATGGCATGGAAACTTTCCAGTGATAATGGGATGGGTCTCGGTACACTCTGGTAGGTAAATATGTCATTCGTGAGAACATGAACAAAAGGTGACACAAGATATGGTGTGGGCTTCTGAGTTGGGCAAGACTGCATGCATTAAAGACCGTGGGATGTCTTACCTCTGAAAGACCAGAACTACTACATGCAGGAGGGGTGACAACTTGGTTAAAGAGTAATTTTTCAACCTGCATGGCAACGCCGTTCAAAAGGACAAGGGTGTAACATAATACTCTATTCTTAATGGGTAATGAGTCTTGGCAGTCACACTTTTTGAGGGGCAAGAAGTAGATTGGAGACAGTTTGTGTGGTCTCATTTGCTCTGAGTTCAAAGACAATGTGGATATGCGGGACTGGTCGGATGATATTGCCTCGTTTATAAAAGTTCATGTTTTCACGTGAAGGTTGAGAAACTTCAGTCCAGTACTCCCCTCAGTTTCATTTATTGACCAATGAAGAAAATATTAGTATTATGACGAAGAGGTTTCCTTTGAGCCCTCTGCGGAAGACATGGTAACAAGGGGAACAGTCGAGGTGACGTGACCTTCACTAAAGACTGTTATCAAGCAGTGGTTTGCAACTATGAAAATCTGAAAATAATGTAAGCATATCTTAGTTCTGTTTACTATGAATTTCCATTGGACCAGCATGAAGGCTGTGTTTAAGAAAATATTTTTTTTACATTTACTTAAATATACCTTATATGTTTTTTTATCCCTTTTTGTGATACTGTACCTTATATTCATGGTAAACTATGTCGGGAAATATATGCTATTACAGTGTGCCTTCATAAAACTTCACTTATACCTCAGGATAGTCTGTTGAACAGTTACATAAACTGCACCTTACTTCTGGGAAGACACGTTTACTAATCAAGAATTGAGGCGACAAAGAGATCCATTGGTTACTGGTCCAACCTATGTCCTGTTGTCAAAGTAATGACTTCAGGTTGAAGTCTCACTCCAAAAAAAAACCTACACAGAGTAGGTGAATTTTTTCATTCCTTTTATTGTATGCAAAACCACTTTAAACAATATACTGGGAGTTTTGTAGTGCAATTTTGCAAATGAGGGTAGCTTATCTGTGAATTGTCAGCGTGATATTGATCAAAATTACACTATTGTTCTAAAACTTTTTGTTTATTATGCTCCAGCGTGTAAGATATGAATGCTAATGTAAATATTTGAGACACAAGACCATTATTTTTACCACTATGAATAATGCATGCTTTCTAGAGGAAAAATTCATTTTTTCTTATTGACGGTAGAATTTTCTGATTGCTAAGAAAGTTTAGAATTCAAGAGTAATTACAGAAACTGAAAAATTTCCCAGTCTTGCATTTCATTACTTTTTGTTTTTATTTTTTTTTATTAAAGCATATGTTTAAATTGGATTAATTAGCAATGGCTTAAATGGGTAAAAGAGCTACCTTATACAAGTAATGATACCTGCTTTCTAAGGAAGAAACTCATTGTTTTGTTCTTATAGAGATCACAGTTTTCTAATCATTGAGAAAGTTTCCCCTCTTACTATTTTTTAATATGACCACAAGTTTATTCCAGGTTATAAGTCCCAATCAGATATTAGGAGCACTGTTATTAACAGGACAATTCTTGGAGCTTTGCAAGTCATTATTTTATTTTCCTTCGGTTTCAGACCTTCAGAAGTAAGACGAAGAATGAGAAACGTCATGGCAGGGTTGATTTCTCCATATGATACTGGAGGTATTAACTGGACCATCTGTCACTGTGTTGTAACGAGCCTTACGCAGTTTATGCAAGAAACTGTGACTATGTCCTATTTAAAAGTAACGTAGAACTACTGATTCATGGTTACTTGTCTAAAAAGATGCTCAAAAGGAGGAATGACAGTTTCCATAATGTAAAATCAACAATGAAAAACTGAAATTTAAAGAAAATGAAAGAAAAGAAACTAGGAATGATAACGGCAAAAAAAAACTATGCTTAATTGAGCACGTTAGAGTTATGTGGCAGCAAAAACTGAGAGGAAAGATAGTAAATGTTTACATTGTAAAGACGTAATTAACAACCAGGAGCATTTCTTGCTTTATTGCCGAGTATACTAACCTGTAGATACGTGAAACATCTATAACAGAAAGATAAAGAGGAACTAATGGCTAATATATCTTACTATTCAAGGAATTTTCTAAAGAGGAAACTGAAGATAGGAAAGAATTTATCCATAACAAAATATGATGCCATAGAGAAGCTATACTTAAACAATGCCAAAGGCAAAGTAGTACAGGCAAGGGAGACGTGTCAGAGGTTATTTCTAACTAATACTACTACTATTACGAATTTACGCTACCTCTGTTTCATGCAATTCATATCATGAATACGATTAAATATATTAAACAGGTTATGGTTTCACCTCGACGAATTACCGCTTTACAACGTAGTTGTGACTTATTGGTAAGGGTGAGTTTATGCAAAGAAACTTCATTCTTTTTATACGTGAGGTCTTCAAATATATGGTACTACCTGATCGGTCCTGGTCGTTTCGGCCGTAAGTCACTTTAGGCCGTAACATCCAAAACAATGTAAGACGTTATGTTTATGGTATTTACCGTTATGTTTATGGTATTTGCCATTATTATTTCATGTTTTACGTACATCCCCAAGGGCTGGTACTAAACACGGCGCCCATTTTGCACGTAAACGTGCTTACTGCCGAAACGACCCGAATGCCTACCTGATTACTTCATACATGCAATCGATCATTTTGTTATTTGTGCCAACCGTAGCTTTATCGTGTTCCGAGTAAAACTTGACTTTGGTTGCGTGGCCTGATTCCCGCCAATCGTTGGCTGGGACAGGTTACTCCTTTTTTTTAGGGGGTCCGGCCAGGTCAGGGCACGTTGCCCTAAGTTGGGTTAGGCTTAGGCAGATAAGATCTGGTTATGTCAGGACCTAGCATTATAGGAAAGGTTATGTCATTATGTATTAGGAACCTCCCCCGGTCGACGACTGGCGGGAATCAGGCAGCGCAACTAATGTAAAGTTTTACCCTTTCAGTAGTTTTAGTGACACTGGACCCTCCTCCAATACCTTACAATTCAGGGGACTGAAGTGGGAAAATGGGGTTTTTGGGTGGGAGGAAGACAACACAAGTAAACCACGAGCATGTATTTAACCTAACCCAACATGTGGCACTGGGTTCTTAACTAGTTAAGGGGGAGGACTTGATTCCCCTTTGACCCCCCCAACTTAAGGAAGTGTAAAGTAAAATAAAAAAAAAACAGGGTTACAACTTAAATTGACATGGGGCACCAAACCTAACTTTGGGCTGGACTCCCACCTAACCTAACCTAGGTTACTGGTCCTTATCTAGTTGCAGGGTTGGGAGGGGTTTTTGCTTCCCATGGATCCCTTCCCCCTTTAACCAAACCTGGGGCACTAGGGCCTTACCGAGCCAGGGGCTTTTTGTCCCCCCGGACCCCTCACCTAACCAGGTCGTTAGTTTAGTGCATGGTTTTACTTAGAAAATATTCAATAAACATACCTTAATTAGAATCAGAAGTGCTGCCTTAATCAGTCAGAAGTACTACTTCAAGGGGCATGAGGACCATGAATTTCGAGAAATTATCGAATTTTATTTATTAATAGTTTTCAACTGTTTTATGTCTAAATAAACATATCCTGAAGCAATAATGCTAAAAAAAATTGTTTAGATTGGTTTATTGACAATTTTATTAATTTCTTGTATGGCACTGTGAACAGGAAATTGTAGAAAAAACTTGTAAAATGTCTTTATGACTCTTAAGTTGGTTAGGTGGAAGGGGTTATACATTGTTTTTGGACTGTTTTATGTGTAAATAAACATACCTTGAAGATATATTGCTCAAAAAAAATGTCTAGATTAGTTCATGGACAATTTTGTTTGTCGCTTATATGGCATTGTGAATGACAAATTTTAAAAACTTGTAAAAATTTCTTTAAGACTCTAAGTCTGGTTATATTAGGGCCTTATGGCATAGGCATGCCCATTAATCAGAAGGACTACCTTAATCAGAATCAGAAGTGAAACCTTAATCAGAGTCAGAAGTACTACCTTCATCAGAGGTGCAACCTTCATCAGAAGTACTATCTTAATCAGAATCAGAAATACTGTATTAATCAGAACCAGAAGTACTTCCTTCATCAGAATAAAAAAAGAATCAGAAATGCTACCTTAATCAGCATCAGAAGTACTCCCTAAATCAGAATCAGAAAAGCTACTTTAATCAAAATCAGAAGTGCTACCTTAACCTGAATCAGAAGTTGTACCTTAATCAGAACAGAAATGTTACCTTAATCAGAATGAGAAATACTACCTTATTCAGAATCAGAAGTGCTGCATTAATGAGAATCAGAAATGCTTAATAGAAGTACTGTACTACCTTAATCAGAATCAGCAAAGCCACCTTAATCACAACCAGAAGTAGTATCTTGAACAGTGTCAACAAAACTTCCTAAATCACACTTAGAAGTACTACCTTAATGAGACTCAGAAGTGCAACCTTTATTAGAATTAGCAGTAGTACCTTAATCTGAACCAGCAAAGTTACCTTAATCAGAGTCAGAAGTACTACCTTAATCAGATGTGCTACCTTAATCAGAATCAGAAGTACTATCTTAATCAGAATCAGAAAAGCTACCTTAATCGGAATCAAGAGTGCTAGCTTAATCAGAAGTACTACCTTAATCAGAATCAGAAATGTTACCTTAATCAGAAATAGAATTTTGTTCCGACACGATATACAAACCCTCAGTCCTTTACATTAGGAATTACTTTCAGCATAGGCTGGAAACGGCCGTTGAACTTTCGAACAAGGTGGTTAGGCAGTTGACTACCGTCCGGGAGGTGGAAGTACCCCCTGCCTGGATGTAACCATTCCAATTTGCTTTCGGCCATCGTGGAATGCGGGCGTTGTTCTTCGCTCTCTGCCTGACTGCCCTTCAAATTTCCCGGTGGGCTTTTTCTTTACTGTTGCTTGATCATGAATGTTGATAAGCCTTCTAAGCCCTCCTATCCCCAGCATGTGTGTCCTGGGGTAGGGGGCAAAAGATGTAATACTTTTCGATCTAGCGTTGACACGGACCCACACGCCCGCTGCCCAACCTGCAGGGGACATGTGTGTTCGCGCAATGCTCCTTGTAGTGAGTGTTGTGCCTGGTCTTCCGAGCAATGGGCGAGGTTCGAAGGGAGGAAACGCTACCGTCGGAAGCCTGCCAAGGAATTGTCCGAGGGTAACACACCCCCAATGACTCCAGTGGTGGCTAATCCATCGGGATTGTTCCTCCCTCCCAGCGAACTTCCCCTGCTTGCTCCCTCTCCTTGGGGTGAGGACCCCCCCTTCCCCTTCTTCATACGTTTTTCAGGTGTCAGGGTGTGGTGGAGCGGTTGCTCAGGACATCCTCTCGGGTGCTTCCCCTCACTCTGGGGGCGAAATTTTTCCCCCGGAGCGAGTGGAGGCTACCCATTTTGACCCAACTGTTTCCTCAGGTTTGGGGGTGGAAGCGCCTTCCATGGACCAGGTGTCGGAATTATCTTCTGCTTGGCTACACCTGGGTCTACCTGGCGCTCCATCACTTGAAGGCCTGGTGTCCCACTTGTCCGGCACTCCTGTAACAACCCACTCAGCTACTGCTTCCACCACCACAACTGTCACCATGTCAGCGTTTGGGAAACTACCTGTGACGGTGGCTTCACATCTTGACACCCAGGTCTCGGCTGCCCTTGCCACTCACCATCTTGTGCTGCTGCCCTCTGGGTTCCTGGCCCCGCTGTCTCGACCTGGTCCTTCGTATATGGTGACGTCGTAGGTACCATACATATCTATGCCTTCTCCAGTTACTGACCCTGGCTCGTTCATGGAAATGGTCCCGGCTCCTCGCTTCCCGTGCCTTCAACCCTGGCTCGGCCCGGGCTGGCTGCTCACGTGCCACCTGTGCCTTCAACCCTGGCTCCTCCACTGGACATTCCTGGCTGCCACACTAATGTTCCTACCCCGGCAACTGCTGGTCCGAGCACCGTCTATGCTGCCCGGGTTGCGCCTGCTGCTGTGGCTCCTCTGGTTGCTCCTGAGTCTTCGGCTGCTCCTGCATGGTTTGGGGACCTGACCTCAATCCTGGGGAAGATGATGAAGAAGAAGTCAAAGAAAAGATTGGGGAAGGTGTCGTTGTCTTCGTCGCCTGTCCAATCTCAGCTCTTTCATGGTAGGGGCAGACAAAGGGGCTTTCCCAGACTGTGTGCTAATGCCTGGTTCGCCTCTCGGACGATCAAGACATCCTCCTCTAAAGCTCCCTTACGTAAGTGAGACCCGCGTCCTCTGTACGCCAGTAGGCACCAGGCTCCTTCGCTTTTCGGAACGATGGGAAGCGAGAGGAGCAGAAACCTGGATTGTGGAAGTTTTGAGGGAGGGATACTCCATCCCATTCATATGGAAGCCTCCTTTGACCAGCTCGCCAGTTGTAGCGAAGGCTTACTCAGTAGGCTCTGAGAAGTTTTCCACCCTCTCCCAAGAAGTGTCTTCCCACCTCGAGAAAGAAGCCATCAAAGTGGTTGAGGATACCAGCTCTCTGAGGTTCTACAATCAGTTATTCGTAGTCCCCAAGGCCTCAGGAGGCAGGGAGCCAGTCCTGGATGTAAGCACCCTGAATTTGTCCAGAAAACCAAATTCAAAATGGAAACGAGCCAATCCGTCCTAGCAGCCATTCATTAGGGGGATTGGATGATTTCAGTGGACATGAGGGATGCATACTTCCACGCTCCAGTTCATCAGGACTCGAATTTTCAAGAACAGGGGGTATTAGTTCAGAGCCCTTTGCTTCAGCCTAGCCACGGCTCCCCAGGTTTTACTCCCATAGCAAAATGGTTATTTCTGATGGGGGTCAATATTTTGCTCTATCTGGACGATTGGCTCCTTCGTTCTTGGTCGAAGGAAGCATGTATGGAGGAGCTGCAAAAGACCCTTCTAGCCCAGGAGTTGGGCCTTTTAATAAATTTTCAGAAGTCACAGCTGACTCCTTCTCAGGAGATAGTATATTTGGGGATGAGGATAAACTCTGATTTTTCGGGTTTTTCCCTCCCCCCAAGGATAGAAGCCTGCCTTCAGAAAGTGGAAAAATTCCTCTCCCTTCAGTCTTGCTCTGCAAACAACTGGATGAGCCTTCTACGGACCCTTTCAGACCTAGTTGGGAAGTTCTCCTGGGAGATAGGGAGGTCTCCGGATTTTGGATTCCAGAACAGAGCAAATGGCACATCAACGTAAAGGAGTTGAAAGCATTTCACTGGGAATTACAAGAGTTTGCTCTGGAAGTGTTCGGAAAGACATGACGATCCATTCGGACAATACCAAGACCCTGTCTTACATCAAGAAGCAAGGGAGGGACACACTCTTTCACCCTTTGCAAGGCAGTAAGAGCTTTTCTCTTGTGGGCTGATCGAAACCAGACACAGATCTTAACCAGGTTTATTCAAAGGAGATTAAACGTCTTAGCAAACGAACTGAGCCACCGAAAACAAGTGCTCCCTACAGAGTGGACTCTGGATCCTTTAGTGTGCCTAAAACTTTGGAAACTGTGGGGAAAGCCAGTTCTGGACCTGTTCGCGACCGCAAAGAACTTTCGTCTTCCTCTGCATTGTTCGCCAGCCCTAGATGTGCAAGCATGTGTGACGGATGCAATGCTTGTGGACTGGTCGGACAAGGATCTGTATACCTTCCCTCCATTCAAGATAGAGAAGTAATCAACAAGTTCCAGAATCACCAAAATGTAACAATGACTCTAATAGCTCCATTTTGGTCAACCCATGAGGGGTTCCCAGACTTGTTAGAGCTTCTGACAGACTTTCTGAGGTTGTTGCCTCAGAAACTAAATTTACTCAAACAGCTGCATTTCAGATGGTTCCACCAAGGACTGTCCACATTCAGACTGTCAGGAAACTGGTGCAATCGAAGGGATTTTCAAGGTCGGTTGTAGATGCTATTGCTCAATGCAGACGCCAGTCCTCGAGCAATGTTTATCAAGCCAAATGGACAATCTTCCGTTCATGGTGCCGAACACATAACATCTCATCTTCTAAGACAACTGTAGCTGAAATTGGAGGTTTCTTTCTTTATTTAAGATCTTTTAGGGGACTATCTTCCTCAGCTATTAAGGGCTACAGAGCAATGTTGAGCTCTGTATTTAGACACAGGGGAGTGGATCTCTCCTCTAATAAGGATTTGTCCGATCTTATTAAGTCGTTTGATACGACCAAACGTAAGGAAGAGAAATTAGTAGCTTGGAACCTGGACGTGGTCTTAAATGGTTGTCAGACCCCTGTTTTGAACCTCTAAGTTCAATCTCTATGAGAGATTTAACAAGGAAGGCTCTGTTTCTGGTAGCATTGGCTACAGCTAAGCGTGTTAGCGAGTTACACGCATTCTTAGATAAGAGAATCAGTTTCTCTCAGGGTAATGCTTTTTGTTCATTTACTCTTGGGTTTTTAGTGAAGAATGAAACCCCTTCATATCCGTGGCCTTGTTCCTTCTCTGTCAAAAGTCTGGTAGATGTCTTGGGGCCTGAGGAAGAGGAAAGGACCCTTTGCCTTGTAAGGTCACTTAAATTCTACTTGCAGAGAACTGAAAAGGTTCGTGGTGCATCGAGCAACCTTTGGTGCTCAGTGAAAAATCATTCGTGTTCTCTCTCGAAAAATGCCTTGGCATTTTTTCTTAAGGATCTTATCCTGGAGGCTCATTTGTAGTTTAAGATTGATAACTTACCGTTAGTGAAAGTGAAAGCGCACGAAGTGAGAGCGGTAGCCACCTCCATGGTTTTTAAACATAATTTGTCGCTATCCTCAATTATCCAGACAACATATTGGAAGTGTAGGTCAATATTTGCCTCACATTACGTGAGTGAAGTCAAAACTATATATGAGAATTGCAGTAACTTGGATCCGTTTTCGGTTGCTGGCATGGTGATGGGAGAGGGAGTGTAGGAAGTATCCCTTCCATACCTTTTTTTCTTCGCCGAGAAATAAGGGTGTTGAGTTGTAGGGAAGCCGGGGGGTACTATGTACGTGGAGTACCCTACAGTTTGTTTTTTCTGTTGGGTATTGGTTTTTAATTCATGGTCTAGGCAGCTACATTGGTTACTCTGGTTGTTTTTATGTGTACGGTACTGAGCCCAGGGCAGGGACAACTTTTTAATTCTTTATCTACAATTGGAAAACTCCTCCGCAGTAAAGAATCCCACTAAGTAGCAGGCGCTTTCTGGCTATACTGCCACACCGCTACTGGTTGAGATGGGCACCAACCAGAGGCAGTACTCACCAGGTAAGGAACTAGCAAACATTTTACCAATGTTAGCATTTTTTCTATTCTCATTTCATTACAATTTTTAAAATGTTTGAATAGATAGAGCCATGCATCCCACCTCCTTCAATGTGGGATTCAACCATGTAATTACTTGGTAAGTTGCTTATATAAAAATGACATTTTTATAATAAAATAAAAAAATACTTACCAAGTAATTACATGATCAGAGCCCTCCCTCCTCCCCTCGCATGGATAGGAAGGCATAAACATATTGAGCTCTTTTAGCTGGACTAGTTCCTCTCTTATCCCAAAAGTGGGCGGGGTTAGTCGCCTAACCAAGACAAAGTAGCACTACTGTGAATTTCAAAAATTCTAGCTGCCGTTTAATAGAGACTATAGCTATGTAATTACTTGTTAAGTAATTTATATATAAAGTATTATTTTATTATAGAAATGTCATTTTTAGACAACTGGAATCCACAATCGTAGTCAGTTATCTACTAGATCATTAACAATATTTCATCATGTTGCCCCATGTTGGGCACCATCAGCTGAGTACCTATATACTCTAAGTTTTTATTTAAATAATAAGGTAGGAAGGAAAAATATGTGATATTTATTTCACTAAATAAGCCTTTAAAATAATGTACAGTATTTATCATAAATAAACATATGAATACTGTAGGAGAGGTCATAATACAGTACAGTATTGGAAATTATCCCTCATAAATATAGTCTCTTGAAACAGTAATGTAAATTATTCTCTTACCCAACTATTTACAATGGGGACTTAGGACTACAATTATATTAGAATTGTTTGTCCAAGAGCTAAATCATCTTAAAGGACAAGAGAATACAAATAGTATGTAAACATAACAGACCATAAAAATTATGACAAATCTTATTAAAAATACAAATGACAGATAGGGAGACTTCAGTAGGCAACAGAAAGGCATAAAGAGTTCACAATGATAACCTTTAAGTTTCAGTAGGCAACAGAAAGGCATAAAGAGTTCACAATGATAACCTTTAAGTTTTATATAAGTAACTTACCAAATAATTACGTAGCTGTAGTTTCTACTTTACATGGTAGCTCAAAATTCTAACTTCGCAGTAGCGCTCTTTTGTTTTGGGTGTAGGTATACTGCCCGCCCACTTTCGGGGAAGAATAGGTACAACGTTGTGGTGGAATTCAAAACCACAAAAAAAAAACAGTACACAACACTCACCCTGGTCCTCGGTTGCTGGAAGATGGAGTAAGGCGTCCACGGTCGCCCACACAGCACCCAAAACCACACAAACAAAACAAGGGAACATAAAAAAAGAAGATAGAATTATATACACAACTAGAACAGTACACTAACAAGGAAAACCAACAACTCTCAAAAAGCACACAAAAAACTGTCCAAAACCAAACGACAGACCAGCACTAGCTCTGACTCAAGACTCACTCTAAAACCAAAAAACCCTTCACATATTCCACAGACAGACAGCGCCGTAAACAAACTAACGACCTCATCCCTCTTCCAACAACCGAAGCACTCACTTACGAGAATTACACTCTCTCTCTCTCTCTCTCTCTCTCTCTCTCTCTCTCTCTCTCTCTCTCTCTCTCTCTCTCTCTCTCTCTCTCTCTCTCTCTCTCTCTCAAAACGTTGGGAAATGCTAAATACAAACAAATTTATTCATCCCTTTATAATTCTCCCCCCCTTTTAGCATTTCCCAACCAACACCTTTCACACCTCTTTCAAATCGCCTTACGCAACACCCACGGATGCTCACTAGCAGGTCCTCTAGATCGCGTTCGCGGGCACGCAATCATTCTCTCAGAATCATTCTCTCTTCTAGCAACATTCAAACTCACATCTTCTCCATTCTCTCTCAGATTCACGCTATCTTCTTCACTATTACCACTCTCAGTTTCATCCACAATCTCATCTATACCCTCTAACTCGTTCCCAAATACCTCCCCCAATTCTTCAACTAACCCATCCCATTCGCTCATTGACCTTTCCAATTCTTGCAACGATTCATTCATGCTTTCAATCACTCGTATATTATTGCTACGCTCTCTTACTCTTACACTTTCGCTCACCTCCAACCGTTCACTAACCCCTACACGTTCAGTCAACTCAGTTATATCAAACCCACATATGCTATACGTTCTATCCATACCATCCCATTCATCCGTATTACACGCTTTATCACTCATTTCCACTTTGGCACTCACACCCCTATCACACAACTTACGACCACTCCGTTCACTTACGTTCTTCCCTTTCTTACGTTTCCTACCATACTCTATCAAAACAAATTGCTGATCCTCCATACACAAGCTCTCATGCATACTTGGTTCACCCACATTCGATTTCAACCATTTATACACCCCATTCTCTCTCACATATTCTGGTACATCCTTCCATCTACGCAATTGGTTATGATGCGCTCGTATTTCTCTCACACTACCATCTACACATACTTCCCCTACAACATAACTAAGCCCACTGGGACCAACTTCCAACACTTCATACGGACCCTCAAATTTTTCACGCACTTTATTTACATTCAACTGCCCTTTCTCGATTACTTCTTTCAACACTTTCTCGCCCACCTTGTAACTTTCAAACCTTTCATGCGCCTTCTTCCATACCTCCCTATCATTCTCAGATAGACCCAATCTCGGTCTCACTATCTTTTCAAAATTTAACACATATTTACACAGAGACATACCAATACCCTTATGCACGGTGGCGTTGTATACCCACAACGCTCGCCCAACGTTTACATCCCAATCATTATCACATTCACTCATCATACGTAATATCTCTGTCGACGTTCTCACCGTTCATTCCGCCAATCCATTCGCACTGGGCATATACGGCGTAGAGTACACATGTTCTATGCCCCAATCACGCAACATTTGCTCAAACTCCCATCCAACAAATTCAGGTCCATTGTCACTCAACATTCGCGTCGGCTTGCACATACATTGGCAACATCACTTGACCCACCATTCTCGCTACAGTCTCACTCTTTTTGTTCCGAATCGCTACCGCATATGCAAACTTACTCAAATGATCTACCATTACAACCATTCCCACATGTCCTCTAGCAGTCACAGGCAACGACACACAATCAATCACAACCATCTCAAATAACTCTTTCATCTGCAATCGCAACACAGGTGGATTCGCATGCACACTTTGATACTTACCCTTCTGACAGTCCGCACACGTAATGGCTACATCCACACAAATTTTACTCAATCCAGGAACATACAATCTCTCTCTCATACATTCCCATAATTTATTTTTTCCCAGATGCCCAAACCTATCATGCACTAATAAACACATACCCATGGCTGCGTCTTCCGAAAATACTGGCACATACACTTCCCCATCCCATATTCCTTCCTGATGCAAAAAATAAACTATACCTTTACATACAACAAATCTCTTAGCACTTCGCTTATACACTTCTAACTCAGACGGCCAACTTCCTACTCTTACACCCCTAACACACACTCTCTTAACATATTTCTTTTCATGCACTGATTTTGCATCTGCTTAATTTCCTCTTCACTCAACAAATCATTTTCACTCCTTGCAATATCTACCATACCTACAAAACTAGTTTTAGACACATCCTCCTTTAACCTTCGTTATTTCCCTGCCGCCCTTTCCTAAAATTCCCCTCCTGACATCCACACTTATATCATGCATTCTCATAAAATCAATTCTAATAAAAAACATGTTGGCATATCATTCTCATCCATGACTACAAAATTATGTATTATTTCAAATCCCCCTAACTGAATTTTTAATTGTACCTCCTCCCATACTAGCACACTCCCTTGTCTCAAACCATGTATCCTTACACTCGTTGATTTTCTTTTTATATCCCAATCGCACCTTTCCAATTCACTAACTACTGTACTACTCACTAACGACACTTGTGCTCCCGTGTCTACCAAACTACAATATTTATTCTGATCCACCACTACATTTGTTACTAATTTACCTTTCGCTTCATGCATACACACTCTCACGGCTACATTCACCTGCTTAGCTTCCTCACACTAAAGAGCTCAATTCGTTTCTGCTGGCTAGTGACTGAACACCAGTTATTAGCAGCTCTTGATTTGTTTTCGCCAGATGGTTGGAGATCGTCTTTTGGTGAAGTACTCTGCTTTTGGTAACACAGCTATTTAGCTTAGCTAGAATTCTGGATTATATCTTCGAATTGTGACTTGCCTGATTGGACTTTTGACCTATTATGTCTGACTATAGTTTGTTTAGCATTAGGTATTGCAGCAAAGGCTGCAAAACTTGACTCACTTCTGTCAAATATGACTCACCTACTGTATGTAGTTCTTGTAGGGAGCAAATTTGCTCTCCTGAGCATAATTGTGAAGAATGTAAGGACTGGGATAAAGGGAAGTGGAAGACTTTACAGGCACACTTAGACAAATTACAGTGTGACCGACTGAGAAAAGCTACAGCTAGGGCTGAAACTAAGGCTTCCGCTAGTACAGGTCATTCTCCTGAAGTTGATATTGCTGTTCTGCCTATCCCTTCAACACCTGTGACAGCTTTTCTCCCATTCCCAGTCCTCCAGCTTTCCCTGTCACTCCATTACCTAGCTCTCATTCTGCTGAACCCAGTGTCATTGCCAGCTCAGAAGCACGGGTAGATCAAAAATTTAATTTACTTGTGAATACTTTTCCTCAGATTAGGGATTCTGTGAAGGTCCTGATGGACAAATTTAATAGTGTAGTGTCGAGTGCAGTGTTAGTCCCACCGATGCTCCTAGACCAAGGTCCCTGCTAAACTCCCCTTGCTCACCTGGGAGGAAGCAAACTGGCAGTCCAAGGGAGGTCAGGGGGGTTTGCCCACGAGTAGTCATCGCCTCATCCGAGCCTGTTGTCTGCCAATCCCAGGCTGCAGAAGAACGCCATTGGAACGGCTTTCGAATGGACATACATGCCCTATCATCAAGTGATTCAGAATCTTCCGCATCCAAGAAGCGCAGTGGCCGCTTTGTGAAGGTTTCTAGGCCATTGAAAAGGCCGGACGCTTCCTTGGAAACAGATTCACCCTCCTATTGTAAGCGAGCTTTAGAGAGGGAATGTAGCCCTCTTCTTTCTTGTAGTTTTTGGGAGTCGGCAGTGAGAGATTCTCACGCCCATTCAATTGCGAAAGTGCATTCCGACCCCAAAAGAGTGTGTGCCAGTCTACCTCATCGGCGCAAAGTGTCTGAGCGCCCAGTGTGTGAGTGTTGTGTGTAAGCACCAACTTGAAGATCATTTGGTGTCCGAGCTATCATCTCTAGAGTACCCAGTGTCTGAACACCCATCACATGAGCGTTCAGTATCCACCTTTCCAGTTCATGGGCACCCAGATTCCGAACAGCGAATGAGCACCCAACGTCCATGCGTCCAGTCTCTGTGGGCACTTCCCTCAAAGTCCACCCTACTTCTAGCATCTACGTGACCCCACAAGGAAAGATTCCAGTACCTGATTCTTCAGGTGAATTTCCGTCTGTTGCTCAAGATCCTCCGTTGGCACCGCTTCAACTCCATCTTGACAGAGTTCTGAGCCTTCTTCAAAAGCCAGCTCCGGTAGTGCAAGAGACCATGGACCCCCAGGATCACCCGTTTCCTCCATCGAGGAACCTGCAGAAGAGGAGCAACTTACATCTAACTACTCGGCAATGCTCAGGTTTTTCCTGATCTGTTACCCATCGTTCTTCTCTCCAGCCGCCCCTTCGTCTCCGGGCTTGGCCTTCTTGATGCGACAACCACCAGGTACTGCCAGACTTCCACGTCTTCAAAGAAAGCATTCGCCCACATGGACGCCTGGTTAGCGTAAAAGAGACGTCAGAAAAGCGGTGTTCTGTTCACCTCTCTCTCAATTGATTAGGCAGAAGTATCTGTCTTATGCAACTGGAGAAGCTCCGTCCTTGGGAGTTTCTGCCTCCTCTCAAGGAGACTTCTCCAGTATCATAGATGCTTCTCGTCATTCTGCTTTCTCTCAGCCAATATTCTCTTCACTGCCTCGGAATTAGACCAACTGCTTAAAGACATCTTTAAAGTCTTTGAGGTCTTCAGTTTTCTGGATTGGACGGTGGGGGCTCTAAAGAAAATAGAAGACTGTACATCCCTTCAAGAAAACTTTGCATCGGACTTGCTGGGATTGCTGGCGTGCACTGATAGAGCCATAAGAGATGAAGCACTAGAGCTGACGACCATCTTCACAACAGGAGTCCTTAAAAAAAGAGATTTTGTGGTGCTTGTTCTCTGCAAAGGGAGTCACCCCAATGCAACGTTCTTTGCGTCTTTTTGCCCCCCTGGACAAGAATAGTCTTTTCTCGCAGGACACCCTGGAACGGGTTTCAGTAGAGCTACAAAAGAAATCAACGCAGGACCTCCTTGCTCAATCCACCAAAAGGACTAAGTTCCCCGCACGAGCCGCTGCTTTTACCACAGCCCTTGCAGCAACAGCCCTTTCGAAGTTCTAGAGGTCGTTTCCAGCCCTGACCTAGAGCCAACCCCCGAACTTCCAGACCAGCCAAGAAACTCATTAACAAACCAGCACCTCGAAAGTGAGTTGTCTGTCCTCCGTGTTCCAGTGGGACCAAAACTTTCCATAGAGAAGTTTGTTCCATTAGGCAGGCTATACACAAGATTACTGCAATTTTACCTCAAGGCTAGCTGGCAAAGGAAGCCATTCCCAGATTCATTCGTCTTCAACAATCACTCCCCAGATTAAAGAGGACCTTCAATGGTGGCTGGCGAAAGACAGATTATCAACAGGAAGGTGTCTGGCTCCAATGAACCCCGACCTAACATTATACTCAGACGCTTCGGATTGGGTTGGGGAACTCTTCTCAACGATATGGAGGTTTCAGGAACATGGTCTCCTACCGAAAGAAACCTCCACATCAGTGTAAAAGAATTAAAAGCAATTCGTCTTGCACTTTAGCATTTTGCAACACAAACCTTCAACAAGACAGTAGCGATCCATTCGGACAGCATGACCGTCCTGGTTTATATCAAGAATCGAGGAGAGACTCATTCTTTTACACTCTACAAAGCAACAAAGGATTTTCTTCTGTGGGCAAGAAGCAACGAGACCCAATTAGTGACCCACTTAATTCAGGGGAGGTTGAACGTCCTTACGGACGAATTGAGTTGTAGCAAACAGGTTCTACCGACAGAGTGGACACTCAATCCACAGGTGTGCACCAACCTGTGGAAGCTGTGGGGAAAGACGTCAATAGACCTGTTTGTGACTTCAAGGAACCATCGTCTTCCGTTGTATTGTTCCCTGGCTCCGGATCCTCAAGCATGGGCGACAGATGCCAAGCTGCAGGACTGGTCGGACCTTGGCCTTTACGCCGTCCCTCCCTTCAGCATGGTGAGGGATATGTTGAAAAAGTTCAACGCACATAGCAACGTGTCAGTGACTTTAGTCACTCCCTTTTGGCCACACAAGGAGTGGTTCCCCGATCTGCTAGGCCTTTTGACGGACTTCCCAAGGCTACTTCCTCAGAAGAGAAATCTCAAACAGCCGCACTTTCTCCGATGGCATCAAGGTTATCCACTCTCACTCTGACAGGCTTCAGACTGTCAAGGAGCTTGCCAGAGCGAAAGGATTTTCAAGGACAGCTGCAGAGGCTATTACTAAGTATAGGTGGCAATCTTCTACTGTAGTCTACCAAGCCAAGTGGGCAGTTTTTTGGAAGTGGTACCAGGAGTGAAATATCTCCTCTTTTCAAACGTCAGTAGCCCAAATCGCATATCTTCTGTCACATCTTAGAACCTCAAAAGGACTCACAACATCTTCCATCAAGGGTTGCAGAGCAATGTTGAGTTCAGTACTTAAACATTGAGGAGTAGACCTGTCTTCAAACCAAGACATCAGCAATTTAATAAAACATTTTAATACTAGTAAGCAAGCAAAACCTTCAGGAGTCACTTGGAACTTGGACGTGATCCTTAAATGGCTGTCAGGACCACCGTTTGAACCTTTGGAATCACCGTCACGTCAGAATAATTTCATGATTGGAGCCCTCCCTCCTCCCTTCTCATAGAAATAGAGCATAAATGAATTGAGCTCTTTAGCTGAAGCCTTTAATCATAGTCTCTAATCACAATCCCACCTCTAACTAGCCCCTCATTTGTCCATGTTGCTAAAGGAAAAAGGGAATGCCAACCCATGAGTAAGTGGCTAATAATCCCCATCCTTCACTTGACTACTACTAGCTAACTACAGTACCATGTTACCAGGCTTCAATGATCGGATCATCTCTCAGCAAAGGTACTGTATATCCATTTAAAGGACCTCAGATTTGTATATCTACGAAAAATGCAAATTGTTTTGAATTTGCAATTTTAATTTGTGCATATTTCATACTCGTTCAGCTTATTAGTCTACAAATTAAAGTTTCAAGTTTATTCTAAAGATTTAAGGAAGTTTGTAATAGTAAGATTTATTAGAATTAAGCTCTTATTTTCAGAGATACAGAAACTCAGATATAATTGCATTTGGGAGATTCTTCTCTTCTGTTGATGCAAAACCAAACTTTAATGTAGGAACTGTTGGACATGTTGACCATGGTAAAACTACTCTCACAGCTGCAATTACTAAAGTTCTCCATGACAGAGGCCTGTCTAATTATACGACCTATGATCAGATTGATCGTGCCCCTGAAGAAAAATTGAGAGGAATCACAATCAACACAGCTCATGTCTCATATTCTTCAGAAACCAGGTATAGCTGTAATTGCTTAGGTATAGTTTCTATCTCTCTAATTTTCATTGAGTAACTGAAGTTTTATATATATTGTTTTGTCTATACAAGTGATGAACCTTTTATTTCTTTAATGTTCAGTTCCCATAAAGTCAGAATGACTGGGTTTCTGTTGTAGTTGAACCTTGAGTTCTCTTCCAGGTAAGTCCTCCCAGTGCCTCTACTGGGATGACAGTGATAAAATTACTGCTAGTATAAATGAAATTATGAGTGCACTCCACTTGTCCAAAGCCATTAAACTTCATTTAATAGCAGGACTCCTTGTAGCTTATTGCAAAGTGTTAAGCTTAAAGCTACATCTAACCCTAAGTGCTTTAAAGCTTACATTGCATTCACCTACAATGCTGAACACGAGCAGGAATGGCCATTCAAACCTATTGACAAGGTAGTCAACTACCGACAAATAGGGACCCCACCCAACTGTCGGTTTGCACTACCCTTTGCTTCCAGCTGCCGTCAAGTCCAGACGTGTTTCTTGACTTTCCATCTTGACTTTTGCTGCTCAAACTTTAATTGATTAAACTTGAGTATTCCTTTTCCTTTTTTGGTTGTTGACTGTGTGTTTGCTTAGTATTTTCAAACCTGTCAGTCAAATAAGCCTTCTTGCAAGAAATTAACTTTGTGTTTTCCTTGCTGCTATGAATACAGTAGGCAGTCCCCGGTTATCGGCAGCCTTGGTTATTGGGGATCCGGTTTTATGGCGCTTGTCTAGCGACAACGATAACCAGATTTCCGTCACTGATAACCAGTTATCGGCGCTGATCGCCTCTTATCGGCGGCGCTGATCACCAGTTATCGGTGCCGCTAACCGGGGATCAGTGCTATTATCACCGATTTTCGGTTGTCATCACGCTGTCGGGAACGGAACCCCGCCGATAACCGGGGACTGCCTGTACTGTTTTCATCATACACATAACAGTGTATGGTAGTTACACAACAGCCATTTCATTCTCCAATATACTTGATAATATATTTACCTTTCGGGTACAATAGATTTAGTTACTAGAAGGTTCCATGATGGTAGGGTGCCTTTATTAAGGTAATCCTGCTATTACAGCCTTCCTTTTAAGTATTTATTGGAAATTGGCTTGGTAGCCTTATTCCTTTGATTTCTGTGGCTTAGTTTTTATGATTTTCAACTACTGCAGACAAGGCGAGTTTCAACAGTGGTGGAAGGAGGTAGAGACGTTCTTCCCTTCGCCATCTTCATCTACGTCATTTTTTTGAACCTCGCCTCCACTCAGACTCTGCAAGTTTAGAGTTGCGGGAGAGTTTGTCCCACATTAGATGGCTAATTAAGCTTCTTTCTGTGCACCTTTCCCTTTGGGGTAGAGCAGAGAGTCTTGATTACCATTGGCAATTGATTTCCCATGCAGACCTGATACTGATTGCCATTCCTTTAGACTCAAGGTTCTCTTCTTCTTGTCTCTGTGAGCTTTCGAGCTTGCTACAAGTCAAATCCTCTTTCTCTCTTTGAGGGTAGTTTATCGATCCCTCATGTGGCCTGTTTGTTACCCATCTCAACGCAATCCTACAGGATTGCACAGAGGGTGGACCATGGGCTTTCATTACCTGGCCTACTGGTCAGGTTAGATTTGCTGATGATCTATGGGTGTTCTCCCTATCTTTCCTTGGTTGAGCGACCAGGGTAATAGGGAAACACTCCAGCTTTGCACCAGCAGTCTTTTGGGATCTCACAGGGAAGGGTTTGCTCGGCTCGTTTGCGTTGCTCATTCTTTCCTTAATTCTCAGTTTTATATATGTAACTTACCAAATAATTACATAGCTATTAGTTTCTACTTTACACTAGTAGTTTCTACTTTATGCAGCAGCTCAAAATTAAAAATTCGCAGTAGCACTCTTTTGTTTTGGGTGTAGTTATGCTGCCTGGCCCACTTTCGGGGAAGGATAGGTACAACACAGCTAAAGAGCTCAATTCGTTGCTGCCGGTCAATGACTGAACTCTTGGTCATTGGCAGCTCTGATTTTGTTGTTTTTCACCAGATGGTTGCTGTTATTCTTCATTTGGTGAAATACTTTGTTCTTTTTGGTAGCCTGCTACTGTTAATTAGCTTAGCTAATTCAGAACTTTTTTTGACTTTCCCAATTTTGACTTACTGATTGAACTAATCATGTCAGATTCTAGCCTTTCTAGTATCAGGTATTGTAGTAGAGGTTGTAAGAATAGGTTGACTTCAGCCAAATATGACGATCATACCGTTGTCGTTCGTGCAGGGAGCAAGTTTGCTCTCCTGAACTTTGCTGTGATGAATGTAAAGACTGGGATAAGGGGAAGTGGAAGACTCTTAATGCATGCAAGTATTTAGATAAGTTACAGTGTGATAGACTCGGGAAAACTACTGCTAGAGCTGAAGCGAAGGCTTCCACTAGTCAAGTTTTGTCTCCTGGGATTGATGTGACTGATTTACCTGTTCCTGCAACACCAGGGACCACTTTTCCCCCTATCTCAAGTCCTCCGAACTTCCCTGCAACTCCGATCCCTGGCTTTCATTCCTCTGATCCTAACGCCATTGCCAGCTTAGAAGCTTGTGTTGATACGAAATTTAATTTATTAATGAACACCGTTTCCCAGATTGGGAACTCTGTGCGTGTCCTCAACGACACATTCAACAGTATTAGTGCAGTGTCAGGTGCAGCGTCAGTGGAGGGGGGCGGCTACTCATCACCATCAATGCTCCTAGACCAAGTCCCTGCTAAACTCCCTTGCTCACCCGGGAGGAAGCAAACTGGTAGTCCAAGGGAGGTCGGTGGGGTTTGCCCACGAGTAGTCGTCATCTCAATTCATGCCTGTTGTCTGCCCATCCCAGGACTCAGAGGATCGCCGTTGGAAAGGCATCCGCTTGGATGTGCTTGCTTTTTTTTTTCAGTGACTTGGACTCTGGTGCTCATAAGCGAGGTCGGCACTTTGCCAGTGTTTCAAGACCATTGAAAAGGTTTGGCGCCCTGAAGGACAAAAACATTCCCCTGACTCGTAAACGAACATTGGATAGGGCTCGTAGCCCCCTTCCCTCCTGTAGTTTTTGGGGGTCTCCTCAAGCTTCTCGCTCCCTTTCGGTGGACACCGAGCACCACAAAGTGTCTAAGAAATGCTAGTTAGTCCAGCGTATGGACATAAAGTGTCTGAATGCCCAGAGTCCAAGAGTTTAGTGCCCAGTTGTGAGAGGTCAGTGTCTGAGCAACTTTCGTTGGAGCATCCGTTGTCCGCGCTTCCAGCAAGTGGACGTCCAGTGTCCATGTGTCCCGAGAGTGATCGTGTGTTGTTGGAATGTTCAGTTCTTGGACATCAAGTGTCCAAGTGTCGTCTTATGGGCACCCAGCCCCCGAGCGTCCTCTCTTTGAGCGCATATTGTCTAAGTTACAGATGTCAGATCTGTCCGTTAGATCCGTGAGCGGACGTCCAGAGACCGAGCATCCGGTGTTAGCGGGCGCCAGTGTTGATATTTGTCCACCTACCAGCATTAGTCTGGCGCTGCAGGAGGGACTTGCTATTTCCAGTGTATTTTGTGCCGATCCTCATGTGGTTCAGGTTCCTTCCTTAGTCCCTATTCAGCGATGTTTAGATAACATCTTGAACCTTTTACAGAAGCCATCTGCAGTGACTCAGGCTCCCTCAGATCCTCCGATGTCCCCAATTTCCTCTGAGGAGGAACCTGTGGAGGACAATGCTCCCACATCGAACTACGCAGCTCTGTTGTGGTTCGCCCTGGTGTGCTATCTGGACTTCTTTTCTCCAGGTTCAGCAATTATGATGCGGCATCCAACAGGAACGGCTAGGTTGCCGTGTATGGTTCTTTCCTCGTCCTCCAGGAAAGCGTTTGCTCGTATCAACGTATGGTTGTCAGAAGAGGGACATAGGTAAAGTAGTGTTTTGTTTGTCTCCTTCTTGTCTGATACTTCAAAAGTATCTGTCGTATTCTACTGGGGAAGCTTCATGCTTGGGAGTATCTGCCTCCTCTCAAGGGGATTTTGTTTACTTCATCGGAGTTGGACCATTTGCTGAAGGATATTTTTAAGGTTTTCAAGGTTCTGAGTTTCCTTGATTGGACCGTGGGTGCGTTAGCTAAGAAGACAAGGACTGCTCATCACTTCAAGAGAATTTTGCCTTGGATTGCTTGGGAGTTCTGGCCTGCACAGATTGAGCATTGAGGGACGGCGCCCATGAGCTAGCAACCATTTTCACAACTGGTGTCCTTAAGAAGCAGGATTGTTCCGAGACGATATACAAACCGTCGGTCCTTTACATTAGGAATTACTTTCAGTGTAGGCTGGAAATGGCCGTTAAACTCTTAAGCAAGGTGGTTAGGCAGTAACTACCGCCAGGTAGGCGGGAATACCTGTCTGCCCGGATGTAAACACTCCAGTTTGCTTTCGGCCATTATGCGTTGCAGACGTGGTTTCAGATCTCTTTGCCTGACTGTCGTTAAGCTCTTATTATCCCGGTGGGATCTTAATGTACTTTGTGTGTATATTATGTGTGTTTGATATATATTAATACAAACCCAATATTTGTGATGACCTTGCATAAGCCGTCGTTCCCCTGCGTCAGTGTCTTGGGTTTGACGGCCAAGGGCGTACTAGAGAAGCGTAACCGAGTGGTAGTGCTTCTCTTCCAGTAGCCCTTTATTTAGATACTGAAGGCGTTCCTCTGTACAATCAGAGATATTAGATTGGGACGTAATATCTTTGCTCCCCTACATTGATCAGGACGTAAGATATCGCTTCCCATCATGGGCTCCCGCCCTCCTTGTACAAAGGGCATCTCTACTTCCTTCCTACTTGTGTTGAGTGTTGTTTTCGCCGCCTGTGCTTAGAGTTGTGGTGGGGGGGAGGTTGTTGCGGGAGTCGTCGGTATACGCTCCGCTTCCAAGGCGCCCTTGGTGGCCTCCCTGTAGGTTCTTCCTTATCTCTCCTTTGGTAGAGATCTCTCTCCTTTGCCCTCTTCGCTCGCTTGTCGGGCAAAGACCAGGAAGGGGGGTGGCTGTCAGGCGACCTCTTCTTGGGTACCTCTTCTCGCTGCGTAGGGCAATTCCCCTCGTAGTGAGAGGAGTTTCCCTCTAATCATCTTTGCTTTTTCTTTCAGGTTGACAGTGAGCGTTGCAGACACAGCAGTAGTTGGCTGGATATCTCAGGGGATATCTCGCATGAAGGAGTCCCGACGTTCATTTAGTGTTGCTTCAGGATCGACCACAATACCTGGCTGGATGACATAGTTCCACATCGGGATCGTTCCGACTCTGTTCCCACTGATGTGGATCGATAGCTGTCATTGCTGGCCTTCATGTATGCTGTGGCAATGCCTCTGGCATATCTGTGGTCCACCTGCTCCTGCTGTTCCCTGTCTTATGCTCCTGTTAACTCTACGACAGTCTCTGGGTGGCTCTCCCTGGTCTCCTGCCACAGCCGTCCTGATCGTTCCTGTTGCTACTGGTAACTTTCATGTGACATTCCTGGCCATTGCAGTAGCTCCTGCCTTTCGAACCGCTTCCGTAGCTCCTGCATCGGCTGTCCTGATCGTGCCTGCTGCTTCTCTGGTGGTCGTGCCCGGGGCCGCTTTCGTTGTGTTCCTGCCAGCTGCCCTGGAGGTTACGATGTCCGCCATCCTGTAGAAGATGTCAGTGTGAAGGTGAAGGAAGTCGCCTTGTGGAAGTGATGTTCCTGGCCATTGCAGTAGCTCCTGTTTTACGAACCGCTGCCGTAGCTCTTGCCTCGGCTGTCCTGACCATGCCTACTGCTTCTCCTGGCGGTCATACCCGGGGCCGCTTTCGTTGTGTTCCTGCCAGCTGCCCCGAAGGTTACAATGTCCGCCATCCTGTAGATGTCGGCGTGAAGGTGAAGGAAGTCTCCCTGTGGAAAGTGACGTTCCTGACCGTTGCAGTAGCTCCTGCCTTCCAAACCGCTGCCATAGCTCCTGCATCAGTTGTCTTGATCATGCCTGCTGTTTCTCCTGGTGGTCATGTCCTGGACCACTTCCGTTGTGTTCCTGCCTGACTGTCCTGGAGGTTACCATGTTTCATGTCCGCCATCCTGTAGAAGATGTCGGAGTGGAGGTGAAGGAAGTCGCCCTGTGGAAGTAGCCACCGTCTTCTTCATCTTATCTTCAATTTTGTCTTCTGCTGTGTACTTCCATGTCCCAGTACATCCGTACTCCAGGAAGTGTCTGTGGTTCGTATCCCAGGGCAGGGTCCTTCAGTTCAGAGCTCTCTGGTTCGGTCTCTCTACAGCTCCGCAATTATTCACCCATGTTCTCACCCCTGCAGTGAGATGTCTCCATCTCATGGAGATCAACATCTATCTGTATCAAGACGACTGGCTACTACGCTCCCCATCGAAGACAATGCACAGAGGACCTTCAAAAGATTCTTCTACTGACCCAAGAGTTGGGTCTTTTAATCAATTTTCAGAAATCCCAGTTTGCTCCAACATAATCGACTCTTATTTGGGGATGAGGATCGATGCTCTGACTTTTTGGGCTTTTCCATCCCACAAAAGGATTCAAGACTGCCTGAAGAAAGTAAGGAACTCCACATCTTGCCCGTCGTGCACAGCCAATGAGTGGATGAGTCTGCTGGGCACTCTTGTCCATCGAGAAGTTTGTGCCTTTAGGAAGGTTACACACGAGTCCTGCAATTCTTCCTAAAGGCCAGTTGGCAAAGGAAGACTCTCCCAGACTCCTTGATTTTCCACATCACTCCCGAGATCAAGGAGGATCTTCGGTGGTGGCTTGCAGAGGAGAGGTTCTTAGTAGGAAGGTCATTATACCCGCTGAGCCCCAACCTAACATTGTACTCAGATGCATCGGTTCTGGGTTGGGGGCCCCTTTTAAACAACATGGAGATTCCCGGGATGTGGTCATTGGAACAAAAGAGACTACATATCAATGTAAGGTAACTGAAGGCGATTCACTTGGCCCTCAGAATTTTGCAACAAAGACATGCGGCAAGACAGTCACAGTCCATTCGGACAACACAACCGCATTGGCCTACATCAAAAATCTGGGAGGGACTCACTCCTTCTCCCTTTATGAAGCAGCCAAGGATCTTCTCTGGGCAGAGACCAGCAGCACCAGGATAATAACTCGCTTCATCCAGGGAAAGTTAAACGTTCTTGCAGACAAATCAGGTCACTGCAAACAGGTCCTACCGACAGAATGGACGCTGAATCCACAGGTGTGCACCGACCTGTGGAAACGGTGGGGAAAGCTGTCGATAGACCAGTTTGCAATGTCGAGGAACCATCGCCTCCCCGTCTACTGTTCCCTAGCCCCGGACCCTCAGGCATGGGCGACGGATGCTATGCTCCAGGGCTGGTCGGACTTGGATGCCTACACCTTCCCACCATTCAGCATGGTGAGAGAAGTCCTAAACAAGTCCATGACCCACACCAACATATCCATGACACTTGTAGCTCCATTTTGGCCACAGAAGGGTTGGTTCCTGCACCTTCACAGTCTCCTAATAGACTTCCCCAGACATCTACCTCAGAAGAAAAGCCTTCTAAAGCAGCCTCACTTCCATCGCTTCCATCTAGGCTTATCCGCTCTCTATCTGAGAGACTTCAGACTGTCAGGGAGTTTGTCAGAGCGAAAGGCTTTTCAAGAAAAGCTGCAGAAGTAGTTGCCAAGTGCAAACATCAGTCTTCCGCTAATGTCTACTAGGCAAAGTGGACAGTCTTTCATGACTGGTGCCAGACATGGCGTATCATCTTCTAAAACCTCGGTAGCACAGATCGCTTATTTCTTAAAGTTTCTGAGGTCCTCTCGAGGCTTGGCCACCTATACAGTCAGAAGTTATAGGTCTGTGGTAAACTCTGTTTAGACATAGAGGTCTCAATTTGTCTGCTAATCAAGACATAAGCAACCTAATTAAGTCCCTAGACACTTCCAAGCAAGAAAAGTCTATTTCAGTCGCCTGGAATCTAGATGCCGTCCTCATATGGCTCTCCGGCTCTCCATTTGAGCACCTTCACTCCCTATCGCTGAGGAATTTAACCAGAAAGACTCTCTTTTCAGTTGCTTTAGCTACGGCAATGAGGATCAGCGAATTACACGCCTTCAGTAAGCTAGTGGGCTTTTCGCAGGGAGATGCAGTCTGTTCAGTCACACTTGGATTCCTGGCAAAGAACGAAACCCCGTCCAACCTTGGCCTCGTTTGCTCACGATCAAGAGTGTGTTAAATATCCTGGGACCAGCAGACCAGGAGAGAGCTCCTTGCCCAGTTAGAGCACTTAAGCACTATTTGGATAGGACCAAAGGGATTAGAGGTCCTTCTTAGACTCTATGGTGCTGGGTGAAGAACCTCTCACGACCGTAATGTAGGAATGCTTTGGCCTTCTTTTTAAAGAGTGTTATTTCCAAATCACACTCGAAGATTCAAGAAGACAATCTTCCCGTTTTTAAAGTTAAAGCTCATGAGATTAGAGCAGTTGCCACTTCGTTGATTTTTAAGAAGAGCTTGTCGCTCTCCAAGATTCTCCAGTCAACCTACTGGAAGTCAAAATCAGTATTCATGTCCCATTATTTGCACGATGTGGAAACAATCTTTAATAACTGTGGTACATTAGGTCCATTGGCTGCGGCTGGCTTGGTACGGGGGGAAGAAGAATAGGGATATCCTCTTCAATCCTCTGTCTCCTCGACTTGTTAAAGGATGCTGAGTTTTGGGAAGCCTGGTTGTACCATGTACTAGGGATACCCACCAGTCGTTGTTTTTAATAGTTGGGTGATGGTTTTGTTTTTCAATAGTGTGTGGTAACAAATTTCTGGTTGTATTCATTGTACTGCACCCAGGGCAAGGGCATCTATGTTGTAAGACCTTGTCAGTCTTCAGAGTACCCCTCGACTGCAAGGTTCTCCCGTTGAATTAGAGACAACTCTCAGCTTTACTGCCACGTCACTACAGGTTGTTGAGATGAGTGCCAACGAGAGGCAGTATCCTCCTGCTGCAGTTCTCTCACCAGGTAAGGTTACAACAAGCATTACACCAATACTAGCTACCTTTCTATTTCAAATTCATCTCCTTTACTGAGTGTTTTTGGGTAGAACATGTCCATGCATCACATCTCCTGTCAATGTGGGACTCAGCTGTGTAGTTACTTGGTAAGTTACTTATATATAAATGACACTTTTATGATAAAATAAAGTTTTATATATGCCTACCAAGTAACTACACAATCAAAGCCCTCCCTACCTCCCCTCTCATGGACATAAGGCACAAATGAATTGAGCTCTTCAGCACTGTTGTACCTATTCTTCCCGGAAAGTGGGCGGGTTCTAGTTACCTACACTAAAACAATAGCGTGTTATCGCGAATTTCAAATTTCGAACTGCTGAAGTTAAAGTGAAACAAATAGCTATGTAGTTATTTGGTAAGTATTTATAAAACTTTATTTTATCATAAAAATGCAATTTTTTTGAATTTTTGAGGAGTCATAAGCTGGTGCCCAGTTCTTCCTTGGTTGGACAGCCATGGTGACCAGGTAGCACATTAACCTGTCTGTCTCTGGCTCTTCAGGGCCATTAGAGAGGTGTTAGCATGACTATCAACTATCAACCGTTGCCTAGGGCCCAGCCATTTCCCAGAGCTGGCCGGTTGATCCCCGGGCCAGCCAATATCTGAGCTGGCTGCTCCCCAGGCCAGCCAACACCAGACCTGCCAATCCCCAGACCAGCCAGTCCAGTAGAGGCTCTCATACCACTGGTCCAGAATCCCCTGGCGCTACCTTTGCTCTATGCAGGGGCGCAACTGCTTTCCAGGCTGACTGATCTGGTCAAGGCTCTCAGACCACCAGTCTGGGACCCCCGTATTGCTACCCATGCTCTTTGCAGGGGTGCAGCCACTATTCGTGATTCCCTGAGATCCAGGGGTGCCAGTCCAGCCTAGCTAGCCAGGCTATCTAGGCCAGCCTAGATACCTGTACTACTGGTACAGGATCTTAGCCTCACAGGGGTCCAGGGAAGTCAAAGGGCCCATATTTAATAATAAATGTGGAAGTTCCTGCGAGAGTCGACCTTCGATAAGAGGTAGTCCTTCACAGACTTTTTTTTAACCTTCATTATTTTGAATGAATCTTTCTTCCTGTTAAAGTTAGCTTACAGTATGTCATTGTGCTGTTAGTTGTAGTCAGCATTCAGAATAAACAAAAGAATAACGTTTGTCATAATTCTTCATGCCATGTCCCTGTGCATATAGTGTGAATTGGCTGTAAGAATTTTGACTTACTTCTGGCTGTTTACCTCCTGTATGTTATTGTGTTTTTCTGTTTTGAATTACAGGCAGTCCCCGCTTACTGGCATCATAGGTTAACGGCATTTCGGTTTTACGACGCTTGGCAAATGATGTCATTCATCGGATTTTCAGCGCCAGTAAGCAGTTGATTGGCATCAGTAAGCAGTTTTGGGTGTCGGTAGGTGGTTTATCAGTGTTGGTAGATGGTTTATCTGCGTCAGTAAGCGATTTTCGGCGCTGGTAAGCGGTTTATCGGCAGCATCGTAAACACCATTTATTGCCATAATTATTGTGATGCTCCGGTTAACGATTTTCAGTTATTGGCGCTCGGACAGGAACGGAACCCCATCGTTAACCAGGGACTGCCTTACGTCATCTACAGAAAGTACTGATAGGTTTTGTATGAACAGGTTTTGCTTAAACCAAATTAATTCAGTTGGACATGATGGCCGTAAGGGTGTTACCAGTAGGAGTAATGAGTGTGATTTTATTTTTCTTCTCTCGGTGTTAGACTGAGGAGTGATCTGATGAGAATGAATAAATTTTTGAGGTATTGGAAGATGCAAGAAGCCATTAGTTTACATAGTTAGTTAGGTCTGGTCATAAGTCTACTCTGTCTATTCTTTCTTCTTTTTCTGGTGCTACTACTCTCTTACTTCTGCTCCACCTTCTAGTTCTTCCTGCGTTTCAAGAGAAACAGGTAGGTAAAGCTAAAGATATGAGTTTACTTCTGTGATCAGTATATTATGGGTAAGGATTGTGGTTATCCTCCCATAATGATCGATCTTTTCTGTTTCCCCAATGAGAGAGGTGTTTGAGCTTTTGTGCGTCAGTAGGCTTCCCTCTGGACTGCTCTGCATTGGTAGGTATTCTCAGCCAGGGAATCAAGGCATGTCTCAGGCAGAGGTCTGTGCCCTTTGCCACCTCTCCTAACTGTCTACCATCTTAAATTTGAAGAGTTCTCTGAAAAGATTTAATCATGAGAGGTAAGCACTTCCGTCAGCCAGCTCACACATTATCGTCATCTGGCAGGAGTGACACTGATGTGTGTGACCCAGTTGAGTTTAGGGATTACAGATATAGTATTCTAGTTACTTTAGTAGTTTTTGAACTGTGCATTGGTACTTCAGTTGTTCAATCATTTGCTTGCCTTGTATCATAATTTACTCCTTTTTTTACCTTAACCTTCCCCCTCTTACTCATTTCCTACCTTGTGACAACTGTACCTGTTTGCACGAGCAGCTTTTCCTCTTCTCTGCTTCTTGTGTTGTGCGGATGGCTCCAGCTGTCATTTAGCAGGGTCTTCTCTAGAGTCAAAGCTTTTGCCTCTTTTGGATATGTTGCAAAGAAAAATGATGACAGACCCTGTTCAGCTCAAAGGAGGGTAATGGAACAGGTCGAAATTGATTTTAATACATCAAGGAATGACCAGTACAATGTACCTTTTACTATGAGAGCATTTGAATCAGCCTTATGTAATGTAGTGAATCATCTCCTGGACTGGATGATATAATATATTCAGTGATTATGCATACTCCAGAAAATACCAGACTTTTCATATTAAGCCTCATTAACAAAATTTTCCGAGGACATATCTTCCCTAGGCTATGGGAGATGTTAAAATTGCTGTACTACCATTTGTGAAAACACGGAAAGACCCATTCAAGACAGAATATCATCGTCCCATTGCACTGACATCATGTCTGTGTAAGATCATGGAAAAAATGGTGAACACACGTTTGATGTGGTACTCAAAACGTGGTAAATATCTGTTGCCTGCTCAGTGTGGTTTTCAAAGTATGCATTCCACAACTGATGTATTGGTTCGAATGGAATCTTCAATATGTGATGCTTTTGCTAACATACAACATCACGTCACTGTTTTCTTTGATCTTGAGAAGGCTTATGACACAACATGGAGATATGGCATTCTGAGGGTTCTTTATGAATGTAACCTGAGAGGTAATTTGCCTCTTTTTATCAAGGCATTTTTAAAAAATAGGTTATTTCATGTTCAAGTTGGAGCAAGAATGTCAGATGTATTCAACCAAGAAGGTCAGAAGTACGTCACCAGAGTATGGTGTTAGGTATCATGATCAATGAGTCTATCCATAGACAGTAATATTTATCAAAATATTGATTCATAATTACTACAGTGTCATTGTCTTAAAAAAAATGTTTTCTCACAAATGTTGCTAAACTCGATTAAGACAAAACTAACTGGATACCCATAAACTCTATTTCTGTTCATTTTCATAATTTTGTTTACCTGGTCCACTCCCAAGCAGCAGGTCAAGGTTATAGGCCATTTTAGTTGGTACATAAAGTTATTAATTTTTGGAATTATTGTACCAAAATTTGTATAAAATAAGTATCTTAAGATTTTATTTTGCTTGACAAAGCTGACCATAATGAAAAAGTACATTTCATATTTCCAAAGGAAAAACAAACTTCACAAGAATTTTTTAAATGTGCCGTCACTACCAGCAGAGCATGGGTAGATCCACAAAATATATTTTGTTTAACACTTGATAAAAGGCCCCCAATATTAAGGATAAATGGAGAACTTTCTATATTGCAAAACCATTTAGTTTGATCATGAAATACTACAAAGGAAAGTCTGGCTTTTACTAAACACCAAAGCTTGGCGGTCAAACATATTGGGAACTACAGTACTGTACTAGCACAGCTATTTTTTTTTACATGATTTCTGCTTTTGGGTAGTTTCAAATTATCTGTCGGCATTAAAAAAGTCATTGACTGAGTTTCAATAACAAAATTGTCTAATATTGTTGCATTATTGTTAATTTTCACTTTCTTAGACAAAAGAAAAACTTTTCACTGGGTCTTGAACCTATGCACTTGCTTCTTTGTAGAATTCTTCCATGGTGACTGAAAAAAGATCTCGGGAAAAAATTATCCTAGAGAAAACCCTGGGGCAAATAGCCAGAGATTAAGTAATTGGGAAAATGGCCGACATACGTGCTGTTGCCACATCTTTGTGATAAGGACGAAGGGAAAACCATTGGTAGTAGCTGAAGACCAAGACATCCTTTTTATCTTGAGTCCTTTATATTCTATTAATGTGCCAACAAGCACTATGCATGCCAAGACCAACTATAAGAGAATTGTTTGAGATAGGTTAGTCTGTCTTATGGAGCCCTAGGGTGAGGGACCATGAGAGTAACTCCTTTGAGGATGAACAGCAGCTACACTATCAAAACACTAATATATTTTTATTTTAGAAATATAAGAAAGATGTTTTATTTTCATATAACTTAATTTTTGATAATCATCATTGAAAATGACTACAGTATTCCATTTCAGGCACTATTCACATACTGATTGCCCAGGCCATGCTGATTATGTCAAGAATATGATTTCTGGGGCCTCTCAGATGGATGGGGCTATCCTCGTAGTTGCTGCCAATGATGGACAGATGCCTCAAACACGGGAGCATCTTCTTTTGGCAAGACAAGTTGGTGTGAAGGATATTATTGTATATGTCAACAAAGCTGATCTTGTAGATGAAGATGTACTTGACTTGGTGGAGATAGAAGTTCGAGAGCTACTTGAAGAATATGGATTTGATGGACTGAAGGCTCCCATTATAAATGGATCTGCTTTGCTCGCACTTCAGGGTGACAAGGGACGATACGGAGAAGAAAGTATCCTTGAACTAATCAGAGCCCTTGATAAATATGTTTCAACTCCAACAAGAAATTCAACTTCACCCTTCATGCTTCCAATTGACAATTTCTTCACAGTGCCTGGTCGAGGCTCAGTAGTTGTTGGTACATTGAAACAAGGAGTGATGAAAAAATCTGATGAAGCCATGCTTTTAGGATTTGACCGTCATATCAAAACAACTATAAACGATATTCAGGTATAGTAATTCCTGTGTATTCACACAAAAATTGTACTAAATGACTAATCTCATAGTTACCAGTAAGGCAGAAGACTAAGCTCTGAATTCCATTTCAGACTATAAAAGTAATCAAGTGAGGCGTCTCTTATTAGCATTAGTCTCCCAACTCATGTGTTATATGTTTTATTTTATTGCTAAATTTGAGGGATATTAGATCCACTTCTCTTTTTTTTTTTTTTTTTTTTCAAACGATGATTGATTGGCCAACCTACTAACACTATTTAGCCGGTCAGAAGAAAATAAAAATAAGAGGAAAGGAAAAGGAATGAGCTTAATTCCTGAGGTAAGAATGTGTTGGACATGCTTCTTTTGAGCTTGATCAATATAGGAACATAATATAAATTGCTTTCTCCATTCACATTAAGTATTTTTGCTGAGTTTTGATGTTCAATCTCAGGAAAAGATACTGATAATTTGAGTCACTCTGTCTGTCTTCATAATGTTTTAAAAATGTATAGTACAAGTAATACATCTTTGGAAGACAAAAAAAAGTAAATTTTGTTGTAAGTCTCGTGGAAACAGGAAACAGAAATAGATTAACATTCCTCGAGAGATTAAAGAGACGAACTCTCTCTCTCTCTCTCTCTCTCTCTCTCTCTCTCTCTCTCTCTCAGGGAAAGATGGTGCTAATTTACATCTCTAACCAGCAGGTATTAGTACATATGCACACACTGTGTGTGAGCTAACAATTTTGTACTCAAAGTAATGAGAAAGAATTCATTTTTTTCTTCATGTAATCAGTAAAACACATACTCTGTTATTGCTAGGTAACCAGTTGGTTCTTAGCCACATAAAATAAATCTAATCCTTCGGGCCAGCCCTAGGAGAGCTGTTAATCAGCTCAGTGGTATGGTTAAACTAAGATATACTTAAGTCATTGACAGCTTCACATGCTTAAAACGTTCTTTCTCAGAATACAGCTAAAGCCTAATTGGCTGGCTGGTTGCCATGGCGAGCTGTTAGCCAGTGACAGCCCTCTACTTCTGCTCTGTTTATAGACATTTCGATCGCAAATTGTGTGTACAGCGCTAAGTTTGAACGTTGCCATGATTGTGATTATTTGACTGTTGATGGCAAAAATTACTCAATAATTTGCTTTATATAATTGTTTTTTAGTGGAAACAAAAATTTGACAATAATTTTAACTTTAATATAGTAGTATGAAAAATTCCACAGTCTGCCATAATGATGCATCATCACTTGCGAATCCTGTTCCTGGCCCATCCTCAGATTTACGACTGCAGACTGATGACGTTAGTAACAAAGAACGACCCTCTCCAAGATCAGTATGATGAAATGTATTTTATAGTTTTAATTATCATTAAAATTTACAAGTTGAATTACAGTTATTTTGATCGTATATTTTTACATTTTCCAGATTGTTTTTTGTTGAAAAAATGTGTTATTGTACATATGGTCTCAATTGCCCCACTATTTTATTATTGATGAGCTTAATTATGTCACATTCATTTAATAGTATATTAACCCTTTAACGCCGAAGCCCTATTTACAAAAACGTCTCCCGTATGCCGGCGGCGTTCGGTGAGTTAGCGCCGAAGAGGAAAAAAAGTTTTTTTCAAAAAATCACAGCACGCTTAGTTTTTAAGATTAAGAGTTCATTTTTGGCTCATTTTTTTGTCATTGCCTGAAGTTTAGTATGCAACCATCAGAAATGAAAAAATATTATCATATATAAATATTGAAATATATGACAAAAAAAAAACTCGTATATAATTGTATACAAATCGCGCTGTAAGCAAAACGGTTAAAGCTAATGAGTTAATTTTTTTTAGTTGTATTGTACACTAAATTGCGATGATTTTGGTATATAACAAATTTTAAAACGATCAAAGCAACACAGAGAAAATATTATCACAAAATGATGCATGAATTCGTAACGCGCAGACGTAAAAAAATGTTTTTTTCAAAAATTCACCATAAATCCAAATATTGTGCTAGAGACTTTCCGTTTGTTGAAAATGCAGCTAATTGATTGAATATTACTAGACTGTAAGTGTTTTAGCTTACAATTGCAGTTTTCGACCATTTCGGTCGAGTTAAAGTTGACCGAAAGTCGAATTTTTTCTATTTATCGTGATTTATATGGAAATATTTCAAAACTGATAAAAGCTACAACCATGAGTTATTTTTTGTTGTATTGTACATGAAATTGCGCACATTTTCATATATAAAAGTTTATGTAACAACTAATTTAAAGCGGTGCAAATATTACGACAACAAGACGAAAGAATTTCTGAGATGTTCGGCCGAGTTACAGCGCAGAGCGTAAGGAAAATGTTTTTTTAAATTCACCATAAATCGAAATATTGTGCTAGAGACTTCCAATTTATTGCAAAATGAAGTTAAACGATTGAATATTACTAGAATGTAAGAGTTTTAGCTTACAATTGCGTTTTTTACCATTTGGTCGAGTTAAAGTTGACGAAGCTTGAAATTTTGGCAGTTATCGTGTTTTATATGAAAATATTTCCAAACTGATAAAAGCTACAACCATGGGTTGTATTTTGCTGTATTGTACATGAAATTGCACATTTTCATATATAAAACTTTATGTAACGGTTAATATAGAACAGTGCAAAAATTACGACAACGTGATTTGAAAAGAATTTGTTTCGCGGATGTAAGGGAAAAAGTTTTTTCAAAATTCACCATAAATCGAAATATTGTGCTAGAGACTTCGAATTGGTTGCAAAATGAAGGTAAATGATTGAATATTACTAGATCGTAAGAGTTTTAGCTTAAAATTGCGTTTTTTTGACCATTTCGGTCGAGTCAAAGTTGATCAAGGTTGAAATTTTGGCAGTTATCGTGGTTTATATGAAAATATTTCCAAACTGATAAAAGCTACAACCATGGGTTGTATTTTGTTGTATTGTACATGAAATTGCGCACATTTTCATATATAAAACTTTATGTAACGGCTAATATAGAACAGTGCAAAAATTACGACAAAATGACGAAAGAATTTATGAAATTTTCGGCTGAGTTACCGCCTCGTGCGTAAGAAAAAGTTATTTTCAAAATTCACCATAAATCGAAATATTGTGCTAGAGACTTCCAATTTGTTGCAAAATGAAGGTACATGATTGAATATTACTAGAATGTAAGAGTTTTTAGCTTACAATTGCGTTTTTTCGACCATTTGGTCGAGTCAAAGTTGACCTAAGGTTGAAATTTTTTGTAGTCGATTTATATGAAAATACGTCCACTGAGTAAACCCAACAGACAATTTTAGTCAACGTTGATACGTCCAATAGGCGTTTTAAGGGTTAATATAAATAATAATAAAGATAATGAATAAATAACTATTATGAGAAAACATGAAAAGAAGAAAATATGTTCTTAATGCAGTAATGGTGTTTGATTATGCTCCTGACACCACAGTTCCGAAAACCAAACAATTCCAAAAACCGGAACACATCTGGCCCGGAGGATTTCGAATAAAGGATTGTGTACCTTATTGTGAGGGTAATATACATACAGTATTCCAGTAGACTCGGTATGAACTTTACCATAAATACGTAAACAACGTTTATGTTACTGCGACAGGCCACCAGGCGGCGTAATGGTTTGTTTACATCCTTTTCAATATTTTATTAATCTACTTGTAATAATTAGGCTTGTTTTAGCTCTGAACTTATTTAATTGTAATTTATGTGTAATGTTTTGTATAAAAAGGCAAGGTTAGGGTAATAACTGGTGGTCAAGAACAGATTTATCGATTTTCATTTATTTCTTATGGAAAAAATAAGTTCGGGTCTTGGCTAAATTGCATCTCAATGCCTCTCCCGGAACGGATTAGCGTTGAGGTCTGGGGTTCTACATATAGTAGTATATATATATATATATATATATATATATATATATATATATATATATATATATATATATATATATATATATATATAGAGAAGTAGCTTTAGAGAGTTATGATAATTCAACTTCAGCCAAGGATAATTCGTTTTTACAATGGGGTTAGCAATTACTATCGATCGTCAATATTTTGAAAATAAGTATTTTTAAATTTAGGGCGACTGGCGCAGGCAACAACGTATAATCAGGCAGGGTGCTGTTTATTATACGCTGGGCCGAGAGGTTGGAATAGGTACATTAATTCAATGTCAGTGAGCTGACCTCACTTTGCTCGTTGTGTTGGAAGTTAAAATAAGGTCAGTGTTCATTTGCAATTTTTTGTGCGTTTGTAAATACAGGTAGTGCGGGTGACGATAATTTGTCTTACGATAATTCAAGTTTACGATGGAGTTAGCAATTAATACCGATACGACAATATTTAGAAAATATTTTTAAATTTCGAGCGGAAACAGGCAACAGCGTACACTACAATTGCCGTGAAGAATCAGGCAGCAAGAAGAGACCAACTTACAATAGACCAACTTCTTTTCTCCATCTCTTTATTCCATCTTCTTAGTTAAAAAGTAAGAGAATGATAAAATTATTGTTAGTAACCTTATACTCTTGCGAAAATCCTAACAGCCATAAACAACCGAACGAGAAACTGTTGTTTTGCTAATAACTGAATCGGATAACAACTGTTTTGCTTGTATTTCAACCAAATGACGGGTTAAACAATTATCGTAGTTATGTTAAAAATGACGTTAATTACTGATATGTTTTTACACTACCCTTATCCGCTTTGGAGAAAAGATTGGCAAGGAAATATACAGCTACAGTAAATTTAAGCTGCAAGTTGTAGTTGAAGCTGAAAAGAATGTTCAAGCTGCTAATGACTATAAATTATTATTATTGGCAACATGGATGGCAAATAAAATTGGAAAGTATTTCAATCAAAACTACTGGGCATGAAAGAACACATATTACTGCTGTTTTCACGCCGATAAAAGATAAATATGAAAAGCTTGTAGTATGATGATGAAATCAAGAGAAAATAGCGAATGGAATCTTGATTTTTTTTTACACAAAACAAACGGCCAGCTGCCAATGTCATCTATTAACGAAAAAAATGGCTAAATTAATTTCACAACGAGACACATTTACGTTATATTTCAACTTAAAAACACTTCGTATAACGAAAAATATATATGTCCCTTTATAAATAAAGTATCTAGAGATTCATTTACGCTAACTAGAAGCAAGAAATGCCCTCTGAACGGAGTTAAATTATTTAAATAAATAAAGACCGCGTGATCGATTCCCAAACCAAAACATTTGATCGCTATTATCAGAATTTATAATGCAAAAGCAATATAAGAATATTTACGATTGGATACAGTGTAGTAAAGCATAATTTTTTAAAAGGTCCAGGGAAAAGATGCACATTCGTTATTTTGATGATTGTATAATACGGTGTTATGTGAAAATAGAATACAGTATAATGTAGGCTACCGTATATGATATAGGAAAGTGCAGGCTAGGCCTTGTTTGTTATTCAGTTTCTTTTTATACTGACTTATCATGTCAATCTGCATTGAACCTGCAGAATTAGCTGACACTAATAATTACTGTACCATATATGTATAAAGTATACTGTGTAGTGTAGGCAAGGCTACCATATATGTATAGATGGTACTGATTACCTAGTGTAGGCTAGGCCATATTCGAATTCATGAAACTTGATTTTTTCAAAAAAATGATGGGTTTTTGGAACCTAACCCCATCGTAAGTAGGGGAATAACTGTATATGTATATGTATATATAATATATATATTTCTGGATCGGGGTCCCGTGTCACCCGGTGAAATAGTCCATTCAGCACTTATTTCTAGGTAATTCCTCATTTGCTAGATACCAGAGAAAGCTAAATGAAATGCTGGAGTTACTATTTACAGATTACTGAGCTCCACTAGATGGAGTAAATGTATGGAAAAGGGTGAACTACAAAAACACGGAACAATGATAGTTCATCCTATAGAGATTCCCAATGTCAAAAGTCCCAACGAGAGAGGTGCCGATAAAATACAAGCCCATGCACTACTCGTGGACTGTATACAAGGCAACACTAGACGTGCATTCCATTTTAGCATTCTTTTTTCATCTCTGTTTATCTTTAGTTGTGATCCTTATTTTGTGCTCTATTTTGGATTTTTATGGCATCCTGATTGAGAAAAGGTTCTTCTTCAATTACTTGAGTACCAGTGTTTTGTTGTTTTTAGGCGATTGAGGCTTCTTATTTTCCTTTAGTTTAATAATTAAAGGAATTTATAACGATATATTTCTACGATCTCCTCTCACGATAAAAGATTCTCTTGACCTCTCTTGGTCTTGGCTCGGCATATTTGTTTTGTGTTTTTATTTGTATCCCTTTTTATTTGGGATGTTTTACCATTAATGATCCCTAATTTTTAGTGGGTTTGATTAATTTTTGTTTGTTCTGTACCCATTTACTGATGAAGTGCTGTTTAGCGAATCTTGTTTACACTACGAGCTACCCCCTCGGGCCCATTCGCTTTTTCATGACTTCATTCACGAGAGTGATTTTATTATGGTAGTGATGTTTAGCGTTTAAAGGCTACGAGCTACCCACTCGGCCCATTAAGCCTTTATCATGGCTTCATTCGGGAGTGATGTTTAAAAGCAAGAGTGATGTTTAGCGTTAAAATGGCTGAAATAATGTTGTTGAGCGTAAACAAATGCCCAAACCCCTTATTTTTGTCACTTGGCTTAGCCAATACAATCTTATTATAAGAATATGTTATTATTGAATTTACTTTGTTGAATTATTTTGTTTATTTTGTAAAAGTGTTCCCTTCATGGAAAAGTGCTGTCTTGCTGTTTAGGCTGATGATTGTATAATACAAAATGTGAGTCTAGATTTAGCCCATTCTAGGCTTCCATTATCATGGCCTCATTATGCTTTATTTTTGTTCATTTCTTTTTGTATCTCTTAGCCATGAACCTTGGGGATCTGATATTTTAATTGGTACTGTTACGGTTTTTACTCAGTTAGGTTAGCCTGAGGGGTTGGCTGCAACACCATTTTCCCTCGGGGGAAGGTTAGTAGGGTTTAGGGGAAAAACAGATCTCGATCTATATACTGTGTATGAGTTTCATGTCTGTGATCTTATTCTGTACATGTGTGTTTTATGTCTGGTGCTTCCCTTTGTTTGGTTTTGACTTGGATATATTGCCTACGTCCACCCTCTCCCTGTTTCGGCTTTTCACTTAGGCTAATGTTCCTAATAAGTTAAGCTGGAATAGCGAGGGTTTACCAAGTAGCCTATCCTAGTTCAATCCTTCTTTGGGTTTTTACCAATGGTGACCGGAGTGCTCCCCCACTCCTGTTCACACTTCTTTTACCGACTATATATATGTTATTTTGTGGTTATGGAGAGTCCCCTTCTCTCCTTTTATCCTTTTTGCTCTCTCTCTCCCCTTGGTTTGTTTTCTATTAAAGTTTGTTAACTTTCCAAGGCTTGAGAGCAATTATCCTTATTTTATGTTGTAGCCTAAATCCCCTCCCTCTGCATTGATTGATTGTCCTTCGGTGTCTGAGTTGGCACTCCACCTGGACCTGGAGGTGACCAGGAGTGCTCTCCCCACTCCTGTTCACACTCCTTTTATCTTTCATTGCTCTCCTGGCCGATGGAGGTTTTGCCCTTCCTCTCTTTTTCTCTCGCTCTTGTCGTGTCCCACACAGCTTACATAGCGAGGGGATCTATTTGACAGATCTCTGGGCGCCCGGGAGTGCTGTCCCACCCCTGGTCGCTGCTTTGGGTTACCAACCTCTTGGCCTATCCTTCCCCCTTCCTTTTACGTCGACTATTTCCATTTTCTGGATCGGGTGCTTCCTAACACGTTCGCACCTCACTGTTGGGATCTCAGGGGAACGAAGGCCAGTTAGCGTTCTCCACCTAACTGTCTTCTGTTTTATTTACTAAAATTAACATGACAATGTTCCCCCTCCTTTTGCTACTACCTGTTCGGTGTTTCGTTATCTTGTTGGGCGCTCTCCTTGCTTACTGCTAACTGAGGCGGTTTTAGTGTTTAGCGGTCAGAGGCGTTTATTCCCACCGCTATCACTTCGTTCAGGATATCCTCCTCCGGGGTTTTCCTCTCTTGGCTCTGAGTGCGCCCACTTCCGAACAGTTCATAACCTTCCCACATTTTGTTCAAACATGATCGCTAATAGCAGACATAGAATGTTCCGTTGACTCTGTTTTTATGTCTATGAGTTTTGTCCTGTTAGCCCGGTTTTCTCTCCGGTTTTCTCCGGGGTTTTCCTGGTCTGACTAGGCTTTGGCTGCTACGGTACTCTGCTCCGGCATCCGTTCCAGCATGCCTTTTTCTCATACGTTTTGACTGGTTTTGTCAAGTGCAGGAATGCTCCGCTATCCTACAACAAACCAGCGGTCACGGAGTCTATAGCTCCCATTCGGTGCGCAGTCTGTTTTGGATTTATAGTTTGGCACGGAAGGTTATGAAGACGCTATGCTCTCCTCGAGCAGGCTTCTTGATGAACCCGTAGGTTTCATATATACCTGTCGGTTTCGTCTCCGCCAAACTCCGCCTCATGTGACTTATTCTTGACTCGGAAGGTTGTAAAAACGCTATGCTCTCTCCGAGCAGGCTACTTGATGAATCCGTAGGTTTTATTTACACCAGTCGGTTTATCGCCGCCAAACGCCCGCCTCCTTTGGCTTATTATTATTCGTTTGGCACCCGGCAGGTTCGTTATGCGCTATGCTCTCCCAAGCAGGCTACCTGATGAATCCGTAGGTTTCATATATACCTGTCGGTTTTACCTCCGTCAAGCTCCGCCTCATGTGGCTTATTAATAGTCACTCTTTCAACTCCGTCTCCGGGCGGGATTTCTTCTATTCTGATTAATTCGGTAGGTTTCAAATAAACCTATCGGTTCTCCGCCTCTTGTGGCTTATTAATAGTTAATCTTTCGGTGTTTGGGCTCTCTCCGGGCGAGATTCTCGGTGGATCGGTAGGTTTCATATACGCCTATCGATTTCCTCCGCCAAACTCCGTTTCGGGCGAGATTCTCGGTAAATTGGTAGGTTTCATATACACCTATCGGTTTTCCTTCGCCAAACTCCGTCTTATATAAATTATTGATAGTTGTTCCTCCGGTGTCTGGGGTTCTAATTTTTCCCCCTCCTGAGGCCGGCCGCAAGTCTCGTAACTCTTCGCCTTCAAGTTAATTGGTTTACGGAGAGTTTTCTGAAGACGCGTTGCGGCCTTCTGTCTCGTTCTCGGACCTGTGAACATCGTCCCGGAGCGATAAGTAGGTGGAATAATTGAGACAAACCTTTTCCGCTTTAGCTCGGAATTAGGTGAGGCAAACTTTTCCTTTAGGGGATTCGTTACCTTCTCATCCCTTTTCGACGGTTCCTGGTCTACCGTCCCTAAGGTGTAAAAAAAAAAAAAAAAAAAAAGTCAAAAAAAAAAAAAAAAAAAAAAAACACCCTTTTTAAACCAAGAAGACCCGCTCGGGGCCCCCTCAAGGACGTCTCGGATCTCTAATCCGGTGCCATCTCTGAGTTTGGCCTCGTCTTCTGAAAGGGACACGGCCCAAGCAAAGCAAGGCGGTTACCCCCTCCTTCCTTTGTTGAAAACTCTTTTACGGGTCTCCTTATAAGAGAGCTCGTTATGAGGGTCATTGTCAACCTATTAACTAACTATCTACGTCATGGTCCATGCCTTCCCTTTCCCAGGAGCTTAAATCCCAAGAGATTAATCTCAAGACTCATTGTCAATGGATCACCTGTTAAGTCCTGCTCCGTTCTGGAATTCTATCGTTCGGACATCTCCACCTCTTTTCCCTCCAGTCTGGGGAATCTTGGTGCCCTTCCCTTTATGCTTCCCAGCATGAAGGCACCCTCCTGTCGGGGGTGTGGGCACACGGAGGTTGGTGGAAGGGCATTTCTTCCCTTCCGGTCTGGTATCCTCTTATCCGGGTTTTACCAGACTGTCAGAACGAGCATGGCATCTGTCTGGCAGGATCCATAAGTGAGCCCTCAGCTAGGGGCTGGACACATCGTCTCCTGAGGACTCTAACGGAGTGGCAGGCGGAGAATTCCAAGTTCACGCCAGCTGTGGGTCTTACCGTGCTCTCTTTGAGAGCCCTGTTTCTACCCCTTGTGCTCCGAATGTAGCCCTCTTATCAACAGGCTTGTTTTGAAAATGTATCGCTGAGGCATTTCCGGGAGACAGATATCACAGATACATTCACAGTGAATCTTCTAACCCTGGTCTACGCTTCTAATTTATTCAGCATACAGCTCCTAAGCTTCGGAGTCAATTTTGGAAGCTGAAACAGGGTGTAAGTCAGGCTTGCCCGTTCCGCCTTGAGCTGAAAAATCTTATGAACAGTTTCACCTGGAGAATTAATCTTTTCCCCAGGTGGGCGTTGTTACGGCCCGCCCATCTGGGGCTACTATTGTTACCCAGAGCCTCCGTTCTCATGGGTGTCTACCCACGAGCAGAAACGGTCTGATCTTGCTGGGACCTGTCCTAAGTCCGGCAAGAAGTTCATGTAGTTCAAGAGCCCCCCCTGCTCAGGCGGTGGTGCAGGCTCTTCAGGTCTCTGCCCCTAGACAGCCGTCAGCTCACTCCCAGCCTCCACCTCGATGTGTGCGGGTTCAGCCAACACATCAGCCCCTTGTAACGCCCCGTGTGTCTCTGCCTCCCCACGGGAAAGAGATAGCAATGCCGGGGTTTTCTTTGCTTCATACGAAAACCTAAGGAAAAAATTTTCACTAGACATTTGGCAAGAGGCTCTGACCCTCAGGGGGTTATCATAGGAGCAGGGATGCATCCTACTCCTCTCCGAGAAATTGGGAAGGCTTTCGCTTCACGGGAGGCAATCAAGCCTCCTCCCTGTAGTATTTCTCATATGGGTGGGAGGCTGTACCATTTTGGGGCCACTGGAACTTCAGTTCCTGGGCCCAGAGTATAGTTATCAGGCCCGGGGTGGAGCTGGACTGTTGTCCCCCCCCCAATCAGGTTCAATCAGCCTCCGGCCAGAGTTCTGGGGTCTTTGTGAATGGCCTGTCAGGCTTTTTCAGTCTGCCAAGGAAGTTCCCTTCCACTGGAAAATTTTTCCGGGCGTGTCCCGTTTGTTTTCCTTATTCATGCGGCAAGTCTCGGTTGCTTACAGTCTTGTGGGTTCGGATCCTACTGCGCCGTGGAGCCGTAACCACCTCTATAGACCTTTCCGACGCTTCCTTTCACATCTTGGTTGCAGAAAGGTCCTATCCCTTCTTGGGATTCAGACTCGGGAGCAGGCGTACCCCTTCAGGTTCATGCCCTCCTCAATGCGGCTCCAGAGTCTTTGCCAGTTTGAACAATACCGTAGTTCAACAGCTCCGGTATTAGGAGGCTATGCTAGCTGCATATCTAGTTGCCTGGCTCATTTGGGCACCCAGCGTCGGGAATTGCCTGAGGCGCGGTCATTATAATCGGTTTCTAGAGTCTTTGGGCTTCTAAGTAACCAGGAAGGAATCCCACCTGATTCAGGAGGGTAGCCTTCCGTAGTTATGAATCCAGTGGAAGTGGAAAGAGATAGCAAGGGCATCTTATCATTTCATCATCTCAAGCATACCTCTCCCCGTGCCCAAGAAAAGGTCCTGGGTTTTCTCCAGTTTGCTTCAGTGACGGTTCTCCTTCTGAAGTCAAAGCTGGAGTTTATGACCGGGGTATGGTGGAGTCAGGGACGTGTCTCCTTGATTCCTCCTGCTTGAATAGTGGCCTCCGGCCTTGCACAACTGTCAAGTGCTTACCGAAGTCAGTTCCTCTCCAGCTTTCCCCTCCGGCCTCAGTATTCCACACCGTCACCTCTCTGGGCGGGTGAGGTGGATATTTTTTGGCCCAATGGAGTACATGGTACTTAGTCGGTCACGTTCGACAGTTCCATATCAACGCTTTGGAGGGCTGTGACAGTCTTCCTGTCCTTGGAAACTCTTCCCCCAAGAGGTTTCCTTTTAGGCTGGTTCTGAACAAACAGCAATAGTGCGCTGCGTAAACAAGTGGTTTTGGACTCGAATTGCTCCGTTCAGGTTATGGTTCATTCTTCTCCATAACCAACAGACGCAGGTGCCTCTGTCTACCACCCTTCTCGTAGGGGTCCAAAAGGTCACTGCTTTTCCCTATCCAGGGCCTCCCCCCTGGTGTCGGAATAGTCCTTAGGCGGAGCATCATTCAGGTAGTCTTGTGACCTTTTCCTGGGCCTGGAAGTAGGTCTGTTTGCAACCCAATTCAGCCACAAACTATCAAGCTGTCCCGTCTGGTATAAACTCAGCCTGCGTCAGCCCCCTCAAACTCTGATGTCCTGGCTTTGTGGTCTTTGTGAATCTTACAGTTTGAGGAGGAAACTGATATTGGTCCTGTTATTACTGTTTTCCTGAAATCAGTTAAGGGATCCTACTCTACTGCAGTATGGTTCTGCAGTTAAGTAACTAGCACTCTTCACATAGTTTTCGAAGCTATAGTACTGATGCGCCGCATTGGCCTCGAGGAAAGTGTTTTGTTGGAACCAGACTCACAGGCCCTTAACTTTCATCCCTAAGGTCTGTGTTCGTCTAAGAACAGTACTCCGTCCACATTCGGTTTCCTGGTCTTTGAGTAATGTATCGGAGTTAGCTTGGTAACCAACAATCATCTTGTTCTTATCTTTCCTTGTTAAGGAAGTCCCAAAAATTTTTAATCAGCTTAGCTTCTAGTGTTAGTTTTCCTGTACTGTCTGCCCTGTCTGGCGGAACCAATCAGTTTGGTTTGTCTGGCGGAACCAATCAGTTTGGTTTCCCTCTTCAGGGTAGTGTTGTGAATTCCTCACCCTAACTTTCTATCTACATTGAAGGTCCTCATTTTCGGTGGTCACCTTGGAAAGTACTCCCCTTTACAAGGTCTGTTTCTGTGTCCAGTTTTCTCCTTGCAGGCTTTTTAGACAGGACCTCGCTAATTTTGTCAGGTCCTCTCCTTTAAAAAAGGGGGGGCACTGTCATTGGGTCTGCTATTAGGCAGGAAGTATTTTCTTAATACAGGCCTATTCAGGTGCTATTCTAAGCTCATGATCTTAGACGGTGACCACTTACATTATTTTCATTACATGAACTTAGAGGACCTTACTTATGTTCAGGTAGAATTCTCCTAGTTTTCAACGTTTCTATTTAAGTCTTTAATAGCATAAGAATGATGTTTATTTCTCTGTTATTATTTCACCGGGTGACACGGGACCCCGATCCAGAAAAAGGATTTTGACAAAGGAAAATCTATTTCTGGAGAGGCCCGTGTCACCCGGGTGACCCACCCTGTTTTTCATTCTCTCCCTCCCTTGATAAACTTCATTCTAGTGAGGTGGGTGCTAACATGGAATGCGGCTAGTGTTGCCTTGTATACAGTCCATGAGTAGTGCATGGGCTTGTATCGGCACCCTCTCGTTGGGACTTTTGACATTGGGAATCTCTATAGGATAGGGTTCCGTGTTTTTGTAGTTCACCCTTTTCCATACACGACTCCATCTAGTGGAGCTCGCTCTGGGGGTAGTAACTCCAGCATTTCATTTAGCTTTCTCTGGTATCTAGCAACGGAATTACCTAGAAATAAGTGCTGAATGGACTATTTCACCGGGTGACACGGGCCCCTCTCCAGAAATAGATTTTTCCTTTGTCAAAATCCTTTATATATATGTGTGTGTGTGTGTGTGTGTGTATATGTATACATACAAAATGTATACTGTATATATATATACACTCACATCAAATGGGAAGGTGGACAGGAATACTCTTGAAAAGTCCTTTGATTACATGTTTATTCCCAGTGTTTCATAATCCATGATTACATCATCAGGGGCTCTAGAGTTGAAAAACAAAAAACATTGACAATAAAAATTACAGAAAAAATATATAAGGCAAAGTCAGAACATAAACAGCAATCGACTTAAAAGTGAAATTTTACACAAAGGACACCGAGGAACAGGAAAAACACTGAGAAATTAATTAAAACAAATAGAACATACAAAAGACAAGAAAAAAATTATATTTAAAATATTAATATTTTAAAACTAAAATTTTAAATCACATTAAGAAATAAATAAATAAATAAAAGTGACTAAGGGTATGTAGCCAACCGTAGTCACTTTTATTTATTTATTTATTTATTTATTTATTTGTTTTCTTAGTGTGATTTTAAATTTTAGTGTTTTAAAATATAAATTTTTTAAATATTTTTTTTTACTTGTCTTTTATATGTTCTATTTGTTTTAATTAATGAGTGTTTTGCCTGTTCCTTGGTGTCATTTTTTATGTTCTAACTTTAACTTGTATATTTTTTCTGTAATCTGTATTGTCATTGCTTTTTGTTTTTTAATTCTAGAACCCCTGATGATGTAATCATGGATTATGAAAAGTTGGGAATAAACATGTAATCAAATGGCTTTTCAAGAGCATTCCTGTCCACCTTCCCATTTGATGTCTGTATTTGGGCATTCCTGTCCCTTGCTCATTGGTATATATACAGGCAGTCCCCAGTTATCGGTGGGGGTTCCGTTCCGACAGCGTGACGATAAGCAAAAATCGCTGAGATACGAATTTAGCAAAACTACTGGGTAGTCATTGATCTCCAGTCTTGACCTTGGCAGACACAGCCTTTTCATTTCCGACACTCATCACCGGTTTCCACATAGATTGTTGCATTTTCTTGAAAGCATAACACCTGCTTTTTACTTGACCCCTTTTTTTTTTTTTTTTACAAAAGAAACAGACCACATCCTTCCCAGAATTATTCACTTTATTCCTGTAAAAGATATTATCATTCCTGGAAGAAATATTATTATTCCTGAAAGAAACATTATTATTAGGATTATTACTTTGTTGCATGTGGTGACTCTTACTGCCATAATTATCCCTACTAGCATTTTCTCTATAATTACCATGGCTGGTATTACTCCAGTTCAACCTTCCCTCGGGCATAACATTCTGGAACTCTACTTTATGCAATAACACATATTCATCACTGGTTACAGCCACCTCCTGCAGCTTATCCATTTTTAATTCTTCCAAATGGGTTTTTAATTTATTTGGGACACAATGCTTGAATTCTTCAATTAACACTAATTCCTTTAACTTGTCAAAGCTATCCACCTCTCTTGACTTAAACTAGTCCTCAGCAAACTGTTGTTTCGCCCTGGCAAACTCTACAAAAGTCTGATCACTAACTCATACGCCTTCAATATAGTAGCCTTAGCATTTTCATAATCTGAGGCCAAATTTTCATCTAAGATTACATAAACCTTCTAGGCTTTCCCAACAAATTTACTTTGTACCAACGTGGTCCAGTGTTCCTCTGGCCACTGCAACCTAGCAACCATCATTTCAAAAGAGACAAAGAACTCCGCCACGTGTGACTCTTGGAATGTGGGAACAAACTTCAAAGCCTGTACCAAATTGATTACTGGACCAGCAGTGACACCAGGGGAAGACGACGAGGGAGAAGACGGGTTAGCCAACCATTTTTCTCTTTTGAATTACCTTTCTTTCTCTCTCTCTCTCTCATTTGCCCTAAATTTTTCCATTTCAAATTCCAAAGTCTGCAATTGAATTTGTTTCTCCAGCAAGTCTACAGTTACTGCAGATTTCACCTCATCATCCTCTGGCTTTACAGACTTAATCCCTTCATAAATTGTTAACAGTAATAAACCCTTTTTCATAGAGGGGTCACATTCAGTCTTCAGATAGTTAGCAACCGTATTCAACTCATCCTTATTTAGATTCACCAACCTCTCTTGCCAGCCCTCACCACTAATTACATCCAAAATAGCCACAGTCTCCATTTTGAACCGACAACTTCCAATACAAAATATGAAAAACCTAAAGAGGTGTTAGACCTCTGCCAAGTACCCTCACGGTTAACACTGCACACTGAGAACACCCAAACAGGATTGAAAATCCTGGCTATAAGGTCACCAAATAAGTCAGGACCCTTCTCTAAGGGCTATCATACATATACTAGAGTATGCGGAAGAACAATGAATTTCAGCAGGTGCTCTCCAAAGTTAAAGTCACGATAGGTGAGATAATAGTCATTGTGCAAATATTAACAGAGAGGGATACAAATACCAAAAGTAAAAATATTATAGTGTATTTACAAACACAATAAAGATAAGAAATGATTGCTGGAACCACTACAGATACATCATGAATAACATTCACATAATAAACAATGAATACAATAATAATAATTTGAGCAAAACACCCACACTATTAATTAAAGAAACCAAAAACATACATTCTCAAAAATAAGGGGGTCCCGAAAGAAAGGAGAAAATAATGGCCAGAATGAAGCCTAACAATTAACAAAACTAAGATGCCCTAACAAATATAAAGTGGCAACTAAGAGTTTTAATCTCCACAAAGATCCTTATATGAGAAACTGCCTTTTGATCCAATGGGACATAACAGAGTAAGGCAAGGCGGGAAGGGGGTCCCCCACAACACTTCAAAGGCCGAATGTGAGTCAAAGAAGCGGGAAGGTATTCCCCACTGTACTTCAAAGCCTGCAGACTAAAGGCCTGACCTCCACATGAAAGGTCCACGTCTCTCCAATGTCACCAAACTTAAATAAAGGACTTATACCTGCTCACAGCGAGGTCCCCTAGGCAGATACGGACCCAAGGCTACAGCAAGGTGAGGCAGCAGCGTTGCAATCAGCTATCACTGCTAGAGTAAAGCGAATCCTTGCAGAATATAGGAGCAAGCTTGCTGTAATCCAAATGTCATACCAGCACAAAGGCCAGAACTAGACTGCTCAACTAGGGCACAGGGACTTCCAAATACACCTCAGAATACTCCAAGGAAACTGAAAACAGGACTCTGAGAAAAAACAGGCGAAGGATCAAAACAGGAATGGAAACTCAAAATAACGTGGAGAAAGAAAACTTAAAACCCTGATGGGGATACTAAAATAAATAGCAAAATAGGGTAAACCAAAGATAATAAAAAAAAGAGCAAAGTTCTAACAAGAACCAACAGAATATGTGTCTCTTCTGGAGGTTTGAGTTTTTTGAGAGACAAAAAGACAGCTATCAGTTCCAGGAAATTGATATGACACTTCCTCAGAGAAGCTGACCACCTCCCCGCCACCAGACAATCCTCCCAATGTCCTCCCCACCCTGTCAACGAGGCATATGTGTGTATTGTCACTCTTACAGGTAGAGGTGTCAAGGTGGCCTGTTTTGCCAAAGATTCCTTCTAGGTCCAAGGCCGAAGTATCTCCCCAACTTTATGATTCTTTTGGTGAGATCGGTCTCACATCTTTTTTTCACGCGTGCAATAGCCAAAATTTGTTCATGTTTTTCAGTTGCAATCTGAGTATTGTATCTATTACTGATGCAAACTGCAGCAGACTCATCATGAGTTCTATTTGTCGTCTGGAAACTCTGGGCTGTCCCAGGAACCTTTTGAGGTTTTTCCTTATTCTGTTCTGAGTTTTGATAGGGAGAGACAACTGGCCCTGAAGAGTATCCCAACACAGTCCCAGCCGCTGAAAGCGTCTGCTGGGCATGAGGTGGGATTTTTTCCAATTTATTATAAAACCTTTTGACTGTGGTCTTTTGACCACTGCTCTTAGGTTTTTCAAGCACTCTTTTCTTGTGGACCCCCAGATTAACCAGTTGTCTAGGTAAGCTATTAGTTGTATTCCTTCTTTCCTGAGTTTCCGGAAAACTACATTTGCTAATTTTGTCAAAATTATTGGGGCAATGTTTAGCCCAAAAGGCATGACTTTGAACCTGTACGTATCTTTCCCTATCTGGAGCCCTAAGAAGAGGTGGAAGGGAGCGGTGATAGGAATGTGCCAGTATGCATCTTTCAGATCTATAGAAACTGTCCAGGTCCCGTTTGGAATGACTGAACGTAATTGGGCAACAGTAGTCATCTGAAACTTTTGGCAAACAATGTACTTGTTCAATGTTGATAGGTTGAGGATCACTCTTTGTTTGGAGGAATCCTTTTTGGGAACACTGAAGAGATGTGCTTGGTGGCAAATATACACCTTCTGCACATAATCTTCCAGAGAGGGGTCTGGTTCTTGAAAGAACCCCTTTAAAAGTTGGAGGGGATGAGACCATTTCCATTCCAGCCCATTGAGAACAATGCTGTGACCCCAAGGAGAAGACTTCCATTCCCTGTGGTGTCTTTGAAGCCGACCCCCGACCAAACAGTTCCTGTTGGTATCCCCCTCTTCCTCTACCTTTTCCCTCGATAGTCATTCCAGGCATTGCTTTTCCTTTTCCTTTATATGACGGATTTTGGACCTTGTGAAAAGGATGTCCTTGCTCATGTGGTTGTTGCTGTCCCTTTGAAGGGGGTTGTCTCTTCTGACCACCTACCTGTTTATGAGGAAAATTTTTGGAGGTGACTGTGAGCTTTTATGATTTTTGATCAAAGCGAGCCTTGTTTGGATTTGGTAAAGGGAAATTCCAGGTTTTTTGTTTCCTGAATTTTCCTTTTTCCCAGAAGAGCGTACACTGTACAATGTTGTTGGCAAGCTTGCTCTTTGAGTTGAGTTACAACAGAATCCTCAAACAGGTCCATACAGAAGTGGTTAGATTGTAATAAAGCAGTCACATTGGGAAGTGACTTGTTGGAGCCATTCCAATCTTTCCATTTGCGCTTTTATGCGCTAGTCTAAAAAGTCATAGAGTGCTTCCTATAGGATTCTCATAAGACTTTTAGCCACAACAGCAAAAATTGTCCTAGAATCTTCATGAAGCCTTTTGGTGACAAGTTCTAGCAGAGTGGAAGAGGTTAAGATACTAAGGAGATGAGTCCTAGCACGGAATTCTGATGAAGCTGTCTCATCTGAGATTCTTCTCATAGGGGTCCCAGATTGCTTAATAGCCACATCTGAGGGAAGCTTTTGCCTTTCAAAAGGGAGTTGAAGCCTTGCCCATTCCTTGGTGGATTTTTTTGAAATTGGGAGGACTTTAGCAAATGGTTTTAGTTCTGTCATTGGCTCCCATTTTGTAGTTACTATGTAATTCTGAAAGCCTGCCTTCACATGGTTAATTATTTTAAAAGTGAAGGGACTGAAGGCTGGGGGTACTTGGTTTGATTTTATTCATAATGGGAGTATAGATCCACCTTCCGTTGACCTGGTAAAGGGCATCATTTATAGCTTTCAGTGCTTTATCCCCACATAAGAGGTTGAATGCTGCCCTGTCTCTCATTGGGCGAGTCAGTAGAGTTGTGCGCTAGCACTCGCTAGGCCCGAGTTCGAGTCTCCAGCCGGCTAAAGAAGAATGAGAGGAATTTATTTCTGGTGATAGAAATTCATTTCTTGCTATAATGTGGTTCGGATTCCACAATAAGCTGTAGGTCCCGTTGCTAAGTAACCAACTGGTTCTTATCCACGTAAATAAGTCTAATCCTTCGGGCCAGCCCTAGGAGAGCTGTTAATCAGCTCAGCGGTCTGGTAAAACTAAGATATACTTAACTTTTCTGTCTCTCAACTCCACATGTACAACTTTGATCATGGTTTTTCTCTCATTAATTAGATACTTACCATCAGGAGAGGAAATGCACATTGAAGCATCTCACCAAGGATTATCAGTATCATCAGGGGAGAATATTGGAGCCCCTGTTATGTTTTGATCTGAAGTTTTGTAGTTCAAACTGGCTGTTTTGTTGGTTCCAGTTGGAATTCTAATCTTGGACCTAGTTTGGTCAGAATTTGTTTCCACTCTCCCTTTTCGGTTGCAGGATGCAATACTTTTATACTTTGGAGTGTACATCACTGACTTGGAGTGTACATCACTGACTTGATTTCTTTAATTTCCTGCTTAGGATGATGCAATATGCCCATTATATATGGCCGTTCTGTGGTAAGGGCATTTTGATGTTACTCATAACTTCCTTACGGAATTGATCAAATGCTGCAAACTGTTTATCCCCTTTTTGGGGAGCTTGCATAATCTGACTGAGCATCCACAGCTGAACTGTGACTGCCTGTTACCCTAGGGGCAGAGGTCCTGGATGAGTTACTATACCCCTCCGAAAATGTCAGTTCAATTGGGGTTAAGTGGATCCTTATATCCCTTTTGGGGAAAGGATCCTGATCAGCCTCTGAAAGCTGCATGGGGGATTGAATTCCTTCTGGAAATTTTTCCCATGGCTAGCTGAAGGTTGTGTCCCTGATCCATCTGGGTACAGCAAGGCCATTTCGGTAGCAATATCATCTTCATTTGTAAGAAAAATCACCTCCAAGTGGAACTTCCTTTATTTCCTCTGCAATGGAGGTATTGGGGACTAATGTTACTGGGTTTTGGTCCAAACAGATCTTCTGAGAAGGGGTTAGATATCTGCAGCCGGAGTTCTGCCGGAAAGATAGAGCCTCCCCCTTCGTCCCCCTTGCTGAACCCTAGGACCCATCATGACAGCTTAAAACAAGCTGATTTGTCCTTAAAACTTGCTGCCAAGAGGACACTACAAATTTTGCACATATCTGGCAACCAAGCAAATTTGTCTTGTTTTTTACAAGGACTATGCTCATGGCAGGTGGTATGGTTACTACCTAATCCAGGTTATTTAAGTTACCTTTAGGCTATGTAATCCGAGGTTATAGGCTACAGACAACATCACTATAGTCTAAATTATTCTCACTGAATTTGTTAGGCTACTGCCTAGGCTATTGTAGACATTGTTATCTGAAAGGATTATCTAAATTAATAATAAATTGTGAAACATTTCTTTAGTTAAAACTCCTAAATAGAATTATCAGTTCTTCAAATTTATTCGCTTTTCACAAATAACAAAGAGATTGTGAGAGAGCACCGACCATGTGCTCACAAAGCAAAGTCCGGTATCCTGCTTCCGTACACAAACTAAACACCTTTTCCACAGTTTAAACTAACAAATTTTTAACTGAAGCTTAAAAATAAGCACTTAACTTTCAAGTTTAGATGTTTCAATGATCCTCGCTGATGAAAAAATTTAGAATCGAAGCGATTTTGTGAGGAGCACTGACTTGCCATACACATTTCGTTGGCTAGAAGAGGGTAATGGATTCTGGTCTTTTGCCTGCCCGGTCAAAAACAAGATGGCGGACGTGCATTCGCAATAGTCACTTCTTCCAGCTATTGATGTTAGAAAACTGGGTTTAGCTTCGCTGAAGATAAGGGAAAATGCCCTCTTATCTTTGAGTCCATCATCACGTGTCATAGTGTTTTCATTACGACACAATACCCGGCTACAAGACCAGGCTAAAAGATATTTCTTTGATATTGTAAGAGGTGCAAAAAAAACGAGCAGGTAAAAGAGAACTGCTGCTTTATTTCAGATCCAGGCAGTTTATATAGCGGCAGACTGGCGCCGTGCCGCGAAAGACAATGAGATTGTGTGTGACCTGAGGTCGATAATAATTAACAATAATATACAGAGCAAGTACACTTTACAATATAAAAACAGACAGAATTCCAATATGGATATAATCTTGATGCCTGTGAATGAAGAAATACGAGATACACAATTGACGACAGGTGAGCAAATACATACATAGTTTAAATGAATGAAATCGTGACCGCTTAAGTGACCAATTGAAAACTTGCTCAGCGGAGACTTAGCGAATGACACGTTCGATGGAGACTCCGCTGACGGCTCTGTAGGTGACTTTACAATATTAGGCTAGTCACCATAGGCGGTAACTCCTTGAGGACGAAACAAGCGACTACGCTATAAAAAAAAATATATTTAGTCACGAAAATAAACTGAAAATAGAGTAATTAGTGAATATTGCTCTACAAAAAGTCTGCGAATTACCAAATTTTCTGCAATTTATTGAAAAATGTGTTACACAGAAAAGTCCTCGAATAACTGCACTGCAATGTAGCAGGGGTCCACTGTACTTCAAAAATATGCTGTATTTAAGATGTGCCTAAGGGATCTCTTGTCAATGTCAGTGTGAAACCAAAACAAAGTTAGTTATAAAATATTGAAAAGGGTTTGAAATCAGAAAATAGAAATCCAAGCAAAATTCAAAATGCATAATATAGATTTAAAGTGTACTGTACCAGGATCTGTATCAAGGGCCTCAGGTGAAATGCTAGTTAACTTCAAGGTTTCATGAACTGTTCTGCCCACTCATACTTTGCTATAATGTTTTAAAATTTGGATGCCAGTCATCTTGTAGGTTTTACTACCTTTGGGCAATAGCTAGTAAATTTTTTTTTATAGTAATTTAAATTTATTATTGCATGTGCTTTACTGGTTGTTTTTGGTCCAGTTTTTACCTTTCAGTTTGGTTTGTATATTTTTATATTTTTTAGCAGGATTATACAAAAAGTTATATTGTAGATAACTTTTCGTGAAAATTTTACCATAGGTGCGTATCGTGACTGGCAACAAGTGAATAGGTTTGGGGAGAGATAGGAATGGTAGTATAAGTAAGAAGGGACCTTCTGGGGTGGACTGCACAACCTATAACTGCAAGAAATTGAAACCTCAAACAATTACCTTAGGATTTTGTGAACAAATTTCTTAGTTACCCACAAGTTGGTCATATTTATATTCAAATTGTTTGATTATTAGCAAGATTCTGTAGATTTTTTAAAATACAAAACTTGCCTAAGAAGGACCTGATGGCAGGCAACAAGTTTTATTTCGGTAGAGGTAGGAATTTAACTTTCGAAAAGATTGAATCTTTTTTGTTGGGGGGGGTGATCCAATGAGGTTTATGGTCTTCAAAACTATTAAATACAGTTAAAGTTTGTGCCAAAATTTTGAGTAGATCTTTTACCTTTACAGTGAACCCCCCGTATTCGTTGGGGATGGGTACCACACCCCCCTGTGATTAGCTAAAATCCGCGAATACATAAAACCCCTCTAAAAACACTTAGAACTGCCCATTTTGATAGTTTAAACACAAGAAAAACCCTGTAAAAATGCTTATACCTGAGTATTTTAATAGTTTTATCATCACAAAAAGCGCATTTATTCATGAAAATTATCTGAAAATACAGTAATTAGTGAATGTTTCACAGTGAAAAATACCGCGAATGGGCGAATTTTCCGCAAATAATGGGTAGATATGTTCCATAGAGAAACCCGTGAATGCGTGAGTCCGCGAATCGTGAGAACGCGAATACGGGGGGTTTACTGTATTTTGGATATAATTATAATGTTAAAGAACTTTTTGTTTGCAGGTTTTCAAAAAGTCTGTTCCAAAAGTTGAAGCTGGAGATCACATAGGTGTCCTTCTCCGAGGTGTGAAAATTGATGTTCTTAGCCGAGGTATGAGTTTGTGTGCTCCTGGTTCCATCACACCTTGTAACAGGTAAGAGATAAAATACTGCTCACATTTGTCTCATTGTGGATTGTTTTTGATTGCACTATGTCTCATTTCTCTTCCCTTCATGTCAGCTCAAGTACAATTCAGATTATTACTCTTGTGCTATGTTGAAAGGTGACTTTTTCAGTGCAATTATTTTGGCCAGTAGTAACCCACAAAATCACTATTTATTGAAAAATGTGTTACACTATTACTTTTTTCTTCTTTATATTGTATTGGAAAAGAAAGTATTTAAATTGTGGTGTATATTTGGCTGAAATTTACAAAAAATCTGTGCTTGAAATTGTGCTTCAACACAGTAAACCCACATTGTGTATATTGAGTGATGGTGAGGTACTTTTAGAGGGTCTTCTTTTAGATGATTGTAAGACAATGTTATTTCAGTTTTTCTTTTACCTTGTCTGCATCACAACTTCAGTAAGTTCCTTATATAAGAATCACCATTCTTTGTGTATTTAACAGTATACTAGCACTACAGTATATTTGCTGACCTTCCTCTTAACACTCATTTATTCACATTTCCCTCAGCTACACTGCATCGTCAAATGCACTTGTAGCAGTTTGACAGGTAACTGCTCTTAAGTGTACAGATATTGTTTAATGTGCATTTAACAATAAGGAATTGTTCAGATGACTTGGGCAGAATTATGCATGAGTACTTTACAGATAACCACTGGTTTTTGCAGGCTGTCCAAGAGCAAGATGTGGTTTCTTTCCTCTTTGGAACAGTGTTAATCAATTGAAGAGGTATGGAGCAAGAGCAGTGGTTCATTTCAGCAATCATTGGGAATAAATCATACAATCAGTACTAGATTTATTTGCTAATAGTTTTATTTACGAAACCTACAGTTAGCATAGGTCAACACTGAATACCTGTAGACAATACCTATAGTCAATATTCATTCCTTATCATTTAGCTTTTGATGATCATCATGCGTACACTAACCTAACCATACTTTCTTTATAAATTATGCCTACAACAGTCTTATTACAACTTTAGTAATATGAACAGGTCACAACAAATGTAAACAGCGCACATCAAGACCAAGTTGATTGGGATTCTCTGAAAACTGTAAAGTTGTTTAGGGAATTCCAACATTGTCCTGCTTCCAAAACATGTATTTCCAGTCAAGAACAACAGAACACTAGTATCCAGTTTCTTCATATTCTTTGCATATACACACACAAACCAGCTGTGTCAAGTTTTGTTGCACAGTGCATTTAGGTTAGAAGAATTTGTAACAGTGTTGATACCGATTTCTCCCATATGGTAGTTGCCAATTTTGCACAAGCCCTGATGAGTGTCACTGTGCGCTTTCCACTTTCTTTCAATTGCTATTTGCCATACTAGTTGAACTTTATTAAAAATACTATAGACACCAGACACTATGAAAAATACTATAGACACCAGACTGCACACAAAGTTCACCAACAGCTTTCAACATATCTCTTATTGGGTACTTACAACACTTGTTTACTTTTTAAAGTCTTGACTAAAAACACTTTAAAGACAGGCCAGCTAAATGTATTGTTGGGGTGGTCTCTCACCACAGCAGGCCTCTGGTGAGATGGAGGCACTAATAATGTTAATGGGAGAGAGAACAATGACTGATAATGTGAAAAAAACATTAATATTCAATAAAAGAAAATTAACAGTCAGTAATTTATGTTACCAATTTCATATATACAATCCAAAATAGCCAATATATGGCCACCACAAAGAACCTGTGGTGGAATAGGGCCAGCTTAAACTAAAAGAAGAAGCACTGTTCAGCAACCCAGAATAAATGTATGTGTGTGTGTGTGCACATTATGTGTGGAGTCGAGGGTAGTGTGCTGATTGTATGCTATTTCAGCATAGCCCTTGCATTTTCACAATGAAAGGTGCTGTGGCCATCCCCTGTGTGCTGCTGAGACTTTTTTCCTTTTGTGCTGTATTTCTGTGCTGATGGAGCCATTGCCTACCAAGGGGTGAAGGACGATTCTTATCGTCTAGACAGAGCTTGAAATTCTAAATACAGCTTGAGAAGAAAGAATTGGCCCATGACCCATACTAAGTTCCCCTACGTGTTTCACCCTTAATAAGTTCCCCTTCATGTTCCACCCTTAAGTTCCCTTTCATTTTCCACCCTAAACAAGTTCCCCCTTCATGTTACACCCTTAACCCTTAAACGCCGAGCCTCTATTTACAAAAACGTCTCCGTATGCGCGACGTTCGGGAGTTAGCGCCTGAAGCGGAAAAAAGTTTTTTCAAAATATCACAGCACGCTTAGTTTTTAAGATTAAGAGTTCATTTTTGGCTCCTTTTTTTTGTCATTGCCTGAAGTTTAGTATGCAACCGTCAGAAATGAAAAAAAATATCATTATCATATATAAATATTGAAATATATGACAGCGCAAAAAATATTTTTCATATATAATTTTATACAGATCGCGCTGTGAGCAAAACGGTTAAAGCTAACAGATTATTTTTTTTTCTTTGTGTTGTACACTAAATTGCGATGATTTTGGTATATAACAAATTGTAAAACGATCAAAGCAACACAGAGAAAATATTATCACAATATGATGCATGAATCCAGAATGTAGCGGACGTAAAAAAATTTTTTCAAAAATTCACCATAAATCGAAATATTGTGCTAGAGACTTCCCGTTTGTTGAAAAATGAAGCTAATTGATTGAATATTACTAGACTGTAAGTGTTTTAGCTTACAATTGCAGTTTTCGACCATTTTGGTTGAGTTAAAGTTGACCGAAGGTCGAATTTTTTCTATTTATCGTAATTTATATGAAAATATTTCAAAACTGATAAAAGCTACAACCATGAGTTATTTTCTGTTGTATTCTACATGAAATTGCGCACATTTTCATATATAAAAGTTTATGTAACGAATAATATAAAACGGTGCAAACATTACGACAACGTGACGAAAGAATTTCTGAGATGTTCGGCCGAGTTACCGCGCGGACATAAGGAAAATGTTTTTTTCAAAAATTCACCATAAATCGAAATATTGTGCTAGAGACTTCCAATTTATTGCAAAATAAAGGTAAATGATTGAATATTACTAGAATGTAAGAGTTTTAGCTTACAATTGCGTTTTTCGACCATTTCGGTCGAGTTAAAGTTGACCGAAGGTTGAAATTTTGGCAGTTATCGTGATTTATGTGAAATATTTCAAAAGTGATAAAAGCTACAACCATGAATTATTTTCTGTTGTATTCTACATGAAATTGCGCACATTTTCATATATAAAAGTTTATGTAACGACTAATGTAAAACGATGCAAACATTACGACAACGAGGCGAAAGAATTTCTGAGATGTTGGCCGAGTTACGCAAGGCAGGCGTAAGGAAAAAGTTTTTTTTTTTTCAGAAATTCACCATAAATCGAAATATTGTGCTAGAGACTTCCAGTTTGTTGAAAAATGAAGGTACATGATTGAATATTACTAGAATGTAAGAGTTTTAGCTTATAATTGCGTTTTTTTACCATTTTGGTCGAGTTAAAGTTGACCGAAGGTTGAAATTTTGGCAGTTATTGTGATTTATATGAAAATATTTCGAAACTGAAAAAAGCTATAACCATGAGTTATTTTCTGTTGTATTCTACATGAAATTGCACACATTTCCATATATAAAACTTTATGTAATGACTAATATAAAACGGTGCAAACATTACGACAACGTGACTAAAGAATTTCTGCGCGGACGTAAGGAAAAAGTTTTTTCAAAATTCATCATAAATCGAAATATTGTGCTAGAGACTTCCAATTTGTTGCAAAATGAAGGTAAATGATTGAATATTAATAGAATGTAAGAGTTTTAGCTTACAATAGGGTTTTTCGACCATTTCGGTCGAGTCAAAGTTGACCGAAGGTTGAAATTTTAGCAGTTATCGAGATTTATATGAAAATATTTCCAAACTGATAAAAAGCTACAACCATGGGTTGTATTTTGTTGTATTTTACATGAAATTGCGCACATTTTCATATATAAAACTTTATGTAACGGCTAATATAAAACAGTGCAAAAATTACGACAAAATGACGAAAGAATTTCTGAAATTTTCGGCCGAGTTAGCACAAGAGCGTAAGGAGAAAGTTTTTTCAAAAATTCACCATAAATCGAAATATTGTGCTAGAGACTTCCAATTTGTTGCAAAATGAAGGTAAATGATTGAATATTAATAGAATGTAAGAGTTTTAGCTTACAATAGGGTTTTTTGACCATTTCGGTCGAGTCAAAGTTGACCGAAGGTTGAAATTTTGGCAGTTATCGAGATTTATATGAAAATATTTCCAAACTGATAAAAGCTACAACCATGGGTTGTATTTTGTTGTATTTTACATGAAATTGCGCACATTTTCATATATAAAACTTTATGTAACGGCTAATATAAAACAGTGCAAAAATTACGACAAAATGACGAAAGAATTTCTGAAATTTTCGGCCGAGTTACAGCGCGGACGTAAGGAGAAAGTTTTTTCAAAAATTCACCATAAATCGAAATATTGTGCTAGAGACTTCCAATTTGTTGCAAAATGAAGGAAAATGATTGAATATTACTAGAATGTAAGAGTTTTAGCTTACAATTGCGTTTTTCGACCATTTCGGTCGAGTCAAAGTTGACCGAAGGTTGAAATTTTCTGTAGTCGACGTACGTTACGTCCACTTGGCACCCAACAGACAATTTTAGTCGACGTATGATACATCCAGTAGGCGTTTAAGGGTTAATAAGTTTCCCTTTCATGTTCCACCCTTAGTAAGTTCCCCTTCATTTTCCACCCTTAATAAGTTCCCCCTTCGTGTTCCAACCTTAAAATGTTCCCCCTTCATTTTCCACTCTTAATAAGTTCCCCCTTGATGCTCCACCCTTAATAAGTCATATGAAACTGATCCTTGCATATAAGGTCATATGAAACTAATCATTGCACGCAGGGTCATATGAAACTAATCCTTGTACACAAGGTCATTTGAAACTAATCCTTGCACACAAGGTCATGTGAAACTAATCCTTATACACAAGGTCATATGGAACTAATCCTTACACACAAGGTCATATGGAACTAAATCTTGCATATAAGGTCATATGAACTATCCTTGCACAGATCATATGAAACTAATCCTTGCATATAAAGTCAAATTAAACTAATCCTTGCACACAAGGTTATGTGAAACTAATCCTTGCATACAAGGTCATATGAGACTAATGTTTGCACACAAGGTCATATGAAATTAATCGTTATACACAAGGTCATATGAAACTAATCCTTGTACACAAGGTCATATGAAACTAATCCTTGTACATAAGGTCATATGAAACTAATCCTTGCGTGAAGGTGGTGGATGCCTTTTAATGCATTCTAATCAGACAGCAACACAATAAATTTCCAGTGCCATGTCTATACAGGGATTGTGGACAGTGAAAAGTCCAGTTGAAACATATGGGCAGTGTCATCAACAACCCCATGATCTGGGCCTAGCAGTATGTTTTTAGCACACTCCTGCCTTCATAGGTCTAGTTCCTCCAATGAAGCTGATGGATGGATCATAGATTACTAATTATGGAAGCCATTATTAAGCTTCATCTTCCACATAGCCAAAGGGTAACACTATAGAACAAAAATATTGTTTAACTTACATCAGAACACCTCCAGTCCGACCATTTGAATCTTTATGTCATTAGTATCAGAATGTCTGCCATCACTCAATTTTTTTTCGGTACAGATTTATAAATAATGAAAACAATGAGTGAAGAAAATGTACTGTTTTTACGCTAGTCAGTATTTCTTTTGATCTTGTTAGAAGTAAGTCTGTCCAAAAAGTCATTGTTGATTGATTAAAATACATGTAATTACATCCATTTTCAAGAATCAACAGTAAGTTTCAGAGTGTCATCTTCTAAACATTACAGGTTTGTTCACTTTTGGTTGTTCTTTGATTCTGTAAAATCCTTATTCCATTTTGATAGGTAAATCTGGCTGGGTTTTTTTTTAAGGGAAGCCCACCCATGTCCCAATATCATATGCTAAATTGGAATTTCTGGGACTTGTTCTCCAGTTCCATCATGGCTGTATTTCTTCCTAAATCAGTGTAAACGACAGATTCTTCATGAGCAAAAACACCAGAGAAAATAATCTTTAGAAACTTATCAAACAACATGGACAATAAATGTTAACATCTGAAAGTAATAACAATGTGGTAGGAAAACAATCATGAAATTAAAAAGAAAAAATTATGACAGTAAGCAGACAAAAGTAAAAATGATTCAAACCTTGTACAGTAACTTATCATCTCAAATTCGGCTGCTTTATTTACAGGTTCGAAGCAACAGTTTACTTTTTGACCAAGCAAGAAGGTGGTAGATCTCGTCCAATATCTTCCATGTATATACAACAACTTTTTTGTCAGACTTGGAATATTACTTGTAGGCTAGACCTTCCTGACCAGTTGACAATGATAATGCCAGGTAAGAAAAAGAATTTACAGAAAATGTTATGTACTGTATAGAAGTAAAGAAGCTCTGCAACTTGTAAGTGTAGACCAGCATCTCATAGTTTTAGTTATAAGTTTGTGTACTAGTAATTCACACCCACTATATTGGTAAAAAGTGCTAAAAAGTTATTGTACATTATATGAAGTATTGTGAGGCCCTAGAAATGTCTTTTTAAGTATACCGTAAGTAAATGTGGCATAGATCTAAATCTAAAGAGGAACTCAAGTTAGCCCAGAACCTTCTTCAGTATGCTATTAATAGCTTCATTCATATTAGTACCATTTTACTGCCAGTATTCTTTTCAGTAAATTGTTGTGTCAGCTGAACTCCAAACAGTCTTGCAAATTCCAAGGTTTAATTATATTGACCTGGCTCTATAGCCTTAATCACTCTTAAAGGTTCTCTATTTTTGTTGTGTAACTTTGGCATTGTCCCAATAGCATCATTGATATAATGGTTGATTTCTGTTTCTCTTATATTCATTCCTACACCTCTGATATCACTTGCATACAAGGTCTTATGAAACTACTGTAATCCTTGCACACAAGGTCATATGAAACTAATCCTTGCATATAAGGTCATATAAAACTGATCCTTGCACACAAGGTCATATGAAACTGATCCTTGCATATAAGGTCATATGAAACTGATCCTTGCACACAAGGTCATATGAAACTGATCCTTAAGCACAAGTTCATATGAAACTGGTCCTTGCAGACAAGGTCATATAAAACTGATCCTTGCTACAAGATCATATGAAACTAATCCATATGTACAAGGTCATATGAAACATCTCAAGAAAATATTAGTTATCACATTTGATGCTGTCAGTTCTTAAACTTGAAAAATCTTTGTCAGTGTGTACATAACCCCTTTTTTTATTTTTTCATAGTATACTTGCCTATTATGATTCTTAACTGTTTTTATATGAATTGGGAAGTGGTCACTACCATTTGGATATTCATTTACTGACCATTCATAATCAATGTGAACACTAGATGAGCAAAAGATCAATAGTGAAATAAGTATTGGAGTAGATGTTATGGTAGGTCATGGCTCCATTATTGAGTATAGTGATATTATGATCATCCATAACATCCTCCAACGTCCTACCCTTGGTATCTGTCGTGTTCCCACCCCATATAGGGTTGTGAGCATTAAAATCACCAAGGAGGAGGAAAGGAGTAGGAAGCTGATTGATCAGTAAATGAATACAGTATCATTATAAGTGAAATCCAAATCAGGAGGAAGGTAGATGGCGCAAACTGTAATTTGCTTGTCTAAAATGAAAGTTACTGCTACAGCTTGCAGATGAGTGTTAATTGATAGCAAGGAGTGTTGAACGACTTATGCGCAATAATTGCTGCACCTCCCATAGCTATATCTCTGATTGGTGGTGGAGAATTATATATGCTGTAATTTAACCCAGGATTATATTGTGTGCTTCCAAGCTTAGTTTCCTGTAGATACACAATACCTGGGCTATGGTCATGAAGCAGTACCTTCAGCTCTCCACTTCGAGCCCTAAGGCCTCTACAGTTCCATTGTAGTATTGATGTGACAACTATTTTTTGGGCTTGGTGGAAGGCCCTTTGAATGGAGCCTTCTCATTTACTCTCGTTTATGAGTATTATCAAGAGATGATTTGGAGAGGACTGGTCTTGACAGGTTTGGTTTATTATCTGTTGATTTACTGGTGTCATTTTGTTTCTCTGTCTTGTCAGTTTATATAAATTCAGGCTGGGGTTCTTGCATCAAGCTTAGTACTTCGTATCTATTACAGAGTGGTGCATGTTTAATTGGAGGAGAAGATGAGGGGGAACGTCTCCTCTTTTGGTGCTTTTGCTCCTCAGTCTCATTAAATCAGGCAGACTCTGCCCGAGACAATTCCAAGGTGGTTGGGTTGAATGCCATCTTATCCTCCTTGGAGGCTTATACTCTAGCCTCAACAGGCCAAGCACTTGACCCAGATGGCTGGGCCACTACCACAGGGGTTGATGCACCTGCTACATTAGAGGGTGCTGCCACTGCACCCCTAGTGGTAGATAGGGGTAGTGGCTTAAGGGGAGCGCACGCTTACATAGAAATAATGCTCCGATTTTTATGGAATTTTTATGTTATACATATATATAAGGTGATGTTCCAGGAAAAATTTGAGAGTGATCGGATGATTATTTTGGATTTTATTAAAAAAATAAAAAATAAATAAAAAAATTAAAAATGATTCACCTTCATTTTTAGAGCTATTGCAATGCGGCTTCATACATAGAAAGTACATCACAGTATGAAAAAAATAATGGGAAGAGTTTTTCTACTTTTCCTTTTTTTTTTGGATGGGGGCGAGGGGGGATTTTCCCCCCAAATTTGTATAATTTGATTATCACCAGTTCCTCGTCAACCTAAGAAAAAATCTAGCCCCAAACAAATATTCGTCTTTCTTTCCTCTTTCCAATGGTATATTTAACTTTAAAATTGGCCTAAAAATAAAAATGTAGTTTGCGTTTGAAGTGCAAAAAAGTGAAAACTGAGAAAAACGACCGTAAAGATCAACAAGTGGTTTTTTTTGGCACTCGTGGAAAAAACTTACCTTAGAGCATTATTTTGGTTGATTTTTGGCTCCAGGTCACCCCCTTCCCTCTATAAAAAGGGGTATTATTCGCTCGAGGCGAGGGTATCATCAAGTACCACCTGACTCATTGTTGCCTTGTTTGAAACTAAGAAACTAGAAGTTTAGTAGCTACCAGGCTGATATTCTTGACTCATTTTCAGTTGTTTTTTTCACTTGTTTGGTCTTTTTGGTCTTTGGAGTTTGATTTTCAAGCCTTTTTGTCTCTCGAATGAAGAATTTCTTCTATACTTTCACTTGTGCCAAACAGATGTGTTAGCAAGTTGAATTTCTCATAGCCAAAGTTGTGTTCAATTTCCTCAATATTTATCTCACTCAATTGATGGTGCTTAGATTTTCCATTGCTAATTCGCTTTGCTGGGGCACTAACTGTAAACCTACACGATAGGCACTTCATTAAAATATCAGTATCCCATCTATTGGCAGAGAATTTGACCTGAACTTTACCCCTGCAATTTCCTACCTTGCATCTAATACCAGGCACTATTTTATCTAACCGAGATTTGATATAATGAACTTGTCATCATATACTCCCTTTTCATCATCCTTTATTCATTTCATCAACTGTGAGCGTATTTTTGAAGGTGAAAGTATATAGATTGTATTTAGACTTACTGGATGTAAAAAAAGACAGCAAAAACACCGCAAATAGCGAAAAAATTGCTCAGAGTAAAAAGTGTCCCACCACCCGCTTTCAACTTATGGTGGCAACCCTGTCTCCTACCACGCATTCACCAAGGAACAAGCCATTGTTGTTGCCAGACACTGCCAGACGTAGGAGATAAGGTGATATAAAAATCAAAATAATGAATAAATTAGGCGAATAAAGGAAAAAATGACAATAGTCATTAGGAGCCAAACGTCAGCCCTACCTCACCGTGTGGGGGGCGAAGGCCCAAAACCCCATCAATTTTAATATTTCGAAAAAATGCTTTGGTCACGTGATAACGAAGGTGTTGCTCATGTCTTACGGCCATTTAACCATTTTTTTTAAATTTCAAAAATATTCATAAAAAATCTAAGAGTGCGCTCCCCTTAAGAACTTCAGCATAGTTCCTAGGTTGTTGACCTAATTGTCTTTTTGCAAAACCGATACTTACATGCTCTGTTTTGGCTGTATTTAGTGCAGACAGTTCAAATTTGTAAATTTCACAATTTTTGTTATTGGATTTATGTTCCAGTTGACAATTACCACATTTTGCTTTTCTATTACATTCATCATGATGATGGACACCAGAGCAGTTTATACAGATTTTAGCGTTTTTGCAGTTTTTTTTTTTATGGGTGGCCAAACTTGAAGCAATGATAGCACTGCATTGGTCTTTGCTGGAAAGGATGTACTCGTACCCTTTCATTTTCAAATATGACATGAGAAGGTACTTCAGAGTCTACAAAGGTTAAAATGATCATGTTGGCAATAGCTGCCTTTTTCACTCTCCAAACTGGAGTGGGACTCATTTCTAGAATTTCTTCTTCTGTCATGCCATAAAGGTCTTTATCAAATAGTACTCCTCTCCCATAACTAAAGCTTAAGTGGGACTTGGTCTTTGTAATGATTTCATAATTTTTAATGTCCAACAAGGTCAGCATATATGCTTGGGTTGTGGATTTGGCATGAATAAGAACGGTGTTCTTCCTAAAACAAGAAATATCACCGCTCTTTATTCCTTCCACCTTTTTCTTAAGAAACTGCAAAATTTATAGTACAGGCAGTCCCCAGTTATCGGCGGGGGCTCTGTTCCCGACAGCTTGACGATAACCGAAAATCGGCGATAATAGCGTCAATCCCTGGTTATCAGCGCCAATAACCGGGGACTGGCGCCGCCGATAAGTGGGGATCAGCACCAATAACCAGGGATCAGCACTGATAACTGGAGATCAGTGTCAAAAATCCAGTTATCGTCATCACTAGACAAGCACTGTAAAACCGGATCGCTGATAACCGAGGCTGCCGATAACCAGGGACTGCCTGTAGTTATAATTTTCCTCCTTGGCTGAAGCTGCCACCCACATAGGAGGTTTAGGAGTCCTTATTTCTGCATTCTGGTTTCTCTGGTTTATCCTGAGCTCATTTAGACAGCACATAAACATCCATGTCTTTGGGAACTTTGTCTGTTAAGGCTCCTCGTACTGTGGCTTGACCTATTTGCATGCCACTTATCATACTAGCCTTTAGAGCCTCATCATGGCTACTAAAGGTAACCCACGCTTCCCATTTAGATTCAGTATCAGTAAAGTTCATCCTGATTTCTACAACTGTTCCAAATGATTTCAAAGATGTCAAGATCATTTCATAATCAGAACAGACTGGTAAGCCTTCGATATGGAGCATTCTCAAATTTTTCACACAACCTGGCTGTGTTGAGGATTTAATTTTGGATGAAGATTTCTTGGAGAAGTCTGTGTCCTTGCTTGAGTTGTCATCACTGAAGCATGGCTAGAAGGGTCCAGGGGAGGGGAAGTCAGGAGGGGGGATCAGGATATTTGTTATTACTGCTTTTTGTCAATTTATTTTTCGAGAAGTCATCTACATTTGGAGAAATTTCAGTCCCCAAGGTGGGTGCAGAGGTCATCATCTGTGCCAGAACAGCACCATCGGAGGGTCCAGGGGTACTCGAATCCTTATAAATGCTAGACCTAAAGATTTGAGAGGGTAAAAAAAAAAATAATAGTAATAAACCTGAAAACCTTAAAAAGATATCATCAGCCATTCATGGGGATTTTTCTTCCACCAGTGGCACAAGTGAGAACTGGCTCCCAAATGTCTGCATCCCTACTCTACCCCAAAGGGATGGCACAACTTAATTATATTGTAGTGGCCCAAGTGTAAGCCAAACCCGTTGCTAGGACCGAAAGTATTACAAGAATGCTATCATCCCCACTCTAATCATGTTATGGGCAGACTGGATAGAATGCTGAGAGTCCTATCCCCAGAACCGGACCCACCCTGGAATCCGTGGTCCAGCCCTACAGAATAGTTCCGCCTGACATCACTCAGGTCCGAACATTATCGGGCAGCTGGTGGTCCTACCACAGTTCCCACTGTTTAGCTTCAGATATAAACCCAGTCCCAGATATGATATCTTTTCCTGTTTATCAGGCCCAATAAATTTTAGCAAAAGCAGAAAATTCCACAAAAATTAATTCAAAGAAATATATAATGGTCTATGGGACTCTTGGGCTCAAACCTGGGAACAGGTTCCTGGGGTGGTCCCAAATCGAGGGGGACGATACGGAGTAGGATATGCTGCAGTATCCCAAGACTAAACTTATCAGTTCTCTTTATCAGATAATGCCTCAGTATTTACAGCTGAGTTATGTGCAATAGCATCAGTCCTAAAAACAATTAAAGAAACCTCATTTAATAATTTTGTGATTTATAGCAACTCCAAAAGTGCTATAGAAGCTATTCAGAGCTATAATTAAAAAAATAATATTGTACAACAAATTAAGTTTTCACTTCATAAATTGTATAATAATGGAAAAAATATTGAAATATGTTGGATCCTTGCCCATGTAGGGATTAAAGGAAATAAAGACGCTGATAAAGCAACTAAAGAAGCAGTCCACATGACAAGAGCAAATGTAGGCATTCCTATTAGTGACTATGTAAGATATATAAAAACAATCATTGCAAGTAAATGGCAAAATACTGTATATGGAATGAAGAACCTGAAAATAATACAGGTTGACCATCACTAATCCGGCAATCAGTAGTCCGGAACAATCAGTAATCTGGCACAAATTTCGGCTAGAGTAATTTCCAATGTTTCCGCACTAATTTTCAAATTTTCCGGGTCGCTGCACTAACTCGCTCACCAGCCGCTTCGATTTGGTGGCGCAGTGTGCTACATCAACAAACTGGTTGCCTAGCCTACATTATACTGAACTCTATTCACATATTAACAGTATTGTACAAACATCAACATAACAAATGTGCATCTTTTTCATGGATCTTTTAAAAATTTATGCTTTACTACATTGTTTCCAGTTGCGTATATTCTCATATTGCTTTTGTATTATAAATTGCGATCAGTGTTTTGTTTTGGGAATCGATATCGCAGTGTTTATTTCGCCGCATTTAACGAAGTTCAAAGAGCTTTTCTTGCTTCTAGTTAGCGTAAATGAATATGGATACTTTATTTATTTGGGACACGGATATTTTTCGTTATATGAAGTGTTTTTAAGTCGAAGTATAACTTAAATACGTTTTGTTGTGAAATTAATTTAGCTATTTTTTTCATTAATATATGACGTTCGCGGGAATCACGTCTGGCCGTTTTGGGGCATGTTTGTTTTGTGTAAAAAAAATCAAGATTCTGTCTGCTATTTTCTCTTGATTTCATCATAATATGAGCTTTACGTATTTATCTTTTATCGGCATGAAAACAGTAGTAATTTGTATTCTTTCATGCCCAGTAGTTTTGATTAAAATACATTTTCTCCAATTTTATATACGGTCGAGTTTCATCCATGTTGCCGATGCACGATAATTTATAGTCATTAGCAGCTTGAACATTGTTTTCTCAGCTTCAGCTACAACTTACAGCTTTAAGTTACTGTAGTAGTATATTTCCCTGCCGATCTTTTCTCCAAAGCGAATAAGGGTATAGTGTAAAAAATATATCAGTCCTATTGTACAGTACTTAACGTCATCTCTATGCCTGCTATTAGACAACAGATCTTGTACTTCATCAAACAAGCTAATCCTGATTCAGTCCCAAGGGTTCATGATATTAGAGCTGTGGCCACCTCCATTAACTACTTCCATTATATGAATTTCGCGGATCTTACCAAGTACACTGGTTGGAAGTCTCCCTTAGTTTTCAAACGTCACTATTTGAAATCTTTAGAAGCTCTTAAATTCTCAACAGTAGCGGCAGGGAACGTTGTCCCTCCCTCTAGAACCCTTTTTGATTCCTAGTCACTTTCTCCTCCACTGCCTCAGTTACCCCCTTACATTCTTCCCAGTCAGGCATACCTTGCACTTGTCCCCTGACCGTGTTATTTGTATAATTGTTATGTTTAAGTATGTTTTATACATTGTCATGTTAAAGTTTAATCTCCCACCAGTTCCATTTGTACATTACTTGTAATTATTGCTAGCAATTAAACCTGTTTGGTGGACTTATGGTCTTCATGTTCCCCTAACATTTCCTTGTCTCTTACAGCATAAGAATGATATTTATTTCTCTGTTATTTTTTCACCGGCTGACACGGGACCCCGATCCAGAAAAGGGATTTTGACGAAGGAAAAATCTATTTCTGGAGAGGGGCCCTTGTCACCCGGTGACCCACCCGTTTTCTGTTGTCTCCCTCCCATAGTAAACATCATTCTAGTGGGGTGGTGCTTTCATGGAATGCGGCTAGCGATGCTTTGTGTACAATCCGCGAGTGGTGCATGGGTTTGTAGCGGCACCTCTCGGTGGGACTTTTGACTTTGGGAATTTCTGTAGGGCAGGGTTCCATGTTTGTATCGTTCACCCTTTACCATACACGACTCCATTTAATGGAGCTCGCTCTGGGAGTAGTAACTCCAGCGTTTCATTTAGCTTTTCTCTGGTATCTAGCAACGGAATTACCTAGAAATAAGTGCTGAATGGACTTTTTCACCGGGTGACACGGGCCCCTCCCCAGAAATAGATTTTTCCTTCGTCAAAATCCCTTTTGTAACATAACTACGGTAATTTTGTATTACCGTACGATGGTTGAAATACAAGCAGAACAGTTGTTATCAGATACGATTATTAGCAAAACAACAGTTTCCCGTTCGGTTGTTTATGGCTGTACGCATTTACGCAAGAGTATAATGTTACTAACAATCCTTTTATCATTCTCTTTTACTTTTTTTAACTAACAGATGGAATAAAGAGATGGAGGAAAAGAAGTTTTTCTATTGTAAGTTGGTCTCTCTCACTGCCTGATTGTACCTGCTGCCTGCGCGAATTTCTAAAAATATTTCCTAAATATTTTCGTACCGGTATTAATTGCTAACCCCATCGTAATTGTAAACTTGAAATATCGTAAGTCGAATTATCGTAACTCGAGCACTACCTGTATTTGATAATTGTCTTTTCTTTGTTATCCAACTTGTACTGATTTATGGGATATTTTAATTCTAAGATGAGGTGCTTAGTTACTGGGTTTCGTGTATTCCAGCCTAATAAATGGCTAATCCGGCAAAATGGCTAATCCGGCACCCTCCAGGTCCCAGTGATGCCGGATTAGTGATGGTCAACCTGTATATTAAAACATAAAATCCAGTGTTGGAAAATGGAGTTCATCAAATCAGAGAGAGAGACACAAAACACAAGTAATTCTGACGCATCTTCGATTAGGCCATACTCGTTTGACGCATGGACGCTTGATGAACAGTCCATGTGGCCCTCCTGAATGCCCAGATTGCAAAGTGTTGATAACAGTTAAGCATGTATTGTGTTATTGTCCAAAGTATAACCTGCAGCGATTATCAAATTTTGGAAATAGATCATTGAAAGAAATTTTGTCAGAATCTTCAACATTTTCAGAAATACCCACTTTAGTGTTCATGAGGAGCTGTGATTTGATAAAATATAGAGTAAATAATAGAAATAGACGAAAACCTTTAGGCATCTAATGAATTTTAAAACAACTAAATTTGAAAATTTTACTTATTTTGAATTTTAATATACCTTTTTAATGAGTATACAGTATATGGAAACATGAGTATAAATGTATTTATTGTGTGAGTGTGTACCAGTATGAGAGCGTATGCCTTTGTGCAGCTTTTAATTTCATTTTCATTGATCCACCATACTGAGTGACCTATTTGGTCCCAGTGCTAGGCTTCTAGCCTAGACCTGTCATTTTATCCAAATCCTTCGGGCCAGCCCTGTGAGAGCTGATAGTCAGCTCAGTGGTTTGGTTAAACTGTTTTAATAATAAATTAATTCACAGGGAAGATCTCTTCACCCTCCGAGCCCCAAACTAGACTTCTCCTCAGACACCTCAGATCTAGGCTGGGGAGCCTTTTGGGTGGGTCAGGAGGTTTCCGGGATGTGGTCTCCGGAGGAAAGCTATCTTCATTACAAGTCAGTGGCCCATGTGGGCTTGTTCCTTATGAATAGGTGTAATTTTCTCAATAATAATAATAATAAATTCTATAATCCCCATATAACTCCACCAGGTCACATAAATCCTCCAGAAAAGGATAATGTGAGCCAGTAAATGCGAGCGCCTAAACACTACCTCATAAATCCTTTGGAGAATGCGTCAAATTTTAGCTAAGAAACAGTTGAGAGAAAGGTGATAAAGGGTCTGAGACACACCTTGGTTCCTTGTTGTGGAGAAAACCAACTGACCAGGGCAGTTCAGTGGGCTACAGACAGATTAAGGCTGCATCACCTTCTCTCACTGGGGAAACTGAAAAAGGTCAGTCACTATGGGGAACTGCAGTCTTCATCCATAATATATATGGTCAAATATCTAACTGATAAATGAAGTTTAGTACACCCAGTTATTTCTCAATTTCCGTATCATTTTTCTCCTCAACCACACAGGGGCATAAGAAGGCAGAGCAGAGGAAGCGAGAGAGGAATCAACCAATCAGGCAGTGGAGTAGGAGAAGCAACTTGAGGAGGAGTAGGCTTATGACAGCCATAACAAATTATCTACGTAATTTACTGGCATGCATCCTCCAATACTTCCCAAAATTAATCATCTTCTCATCAGACCACTCCTTCCTTACTTTCTTCATGAGAAGAAAAGCATTCGTTATCTATACAGGTAGCCTAACTCGCACATTGTAACCATGCAGATGACATTGCAAAAACGGAAAACAAACACAACTATACTGAAGAATGCTGAAGAAAATCAGCCAGAAATAGTCAAAATTATTGCCTGCCTATTATACACAAGGACACAGCATGAAGATTCTGGCAAGAATGTGAACATTCCAGTGGCCATTTGGTGGGAAACAGGTGACTGCACAGTCGGTTTGAATGCCCATCATATCTAACTCGTTCCTACACATATACAAACCCTTGGTCTTGACATAGGGGATTTACTTTCAGCACAAGCTGGGGCTGGCCTTTTAACTAAAAACAAAGTGGATTTTGGTAGTTGACTACCGATGGAAAGGGAGGAATCCCCTCCATCCAGTTGGTACGCATTTACTTTTTCTTTTGGCCGCGTCTGAGACAGACGTGTCTCTTTTGCTGCCTGCCTTTCCACTTATTTCTTAATTATTCTTTTCATTTTTTAATATTTTTTTTTGAGATACTGTATTTTGCCTATTTTGAGTAATGCAACAAGTTATGTTGTTATTTTCACTCTTTCTTGCTGCGTAGTTATTCCTACACAGTTATGCTGCGTAGTTGTTATCTACTCATTTTAGCGTATGAACCTTTTCTCTTTAATTCCCTCTCTAACTTCGTTTTGCCCTTTGGTGTTTGTTCTGTTATTCGGTTATATCGTTTTCCTGTTATGCACCCAAAGAGAGAGGACTGTCTCTTGCGACCAACCATTCTCGTTTTAGACATCGCAACCTCGTTTTATCGAACGTCCTTATTTCTACATCTTTTTTATGTTTGTTCTGAAGTGTTTTTTCTCTGAACGAGCAGATTTTTTCTTTCAACTCGAGGAAAAAGATGAAGGCGATCCAAAGGTGAAAATGGGAGCACAGATTTCTGGGCGGAAGTAGCATCTTTGGTGGTAAAAGAACACCAGAGTTCCCTCCTCTTCAGTACACACATGGAAAACAAGGACGCCAACTCCAGGGAGCTGTCCCTAATGGCTTTGCCTGCGCAAGGAAGCACACACAGCCAGTCTGCAGACAAGTCCTCTGCGAGATTGCCACAGCCTTCGATCGATTATGCAAGAGCACCAACAGTCCGGTCTAAAAAGCTAAGCACTTCAAATACTTTAAAAATATTCTTGAGTAAATGGTTTAACTCCTTAGATGAGAAAATGATCTTGGCTGATGCGAAGGCTGACCTTTGGGATGAATCAACAAGGCCAGAGAAGTCCCCTTGGGAGGAGGCAGCGACTCCCAAAGAAGGAGCTTCTCCGGTGACACAAGAGAGATATCTTCTACATGAAAGACGAGAGGGCGGAGAACAGATGACCACCTTGCCCTGCTCTCTCTTCTCCAAGAGCCATTCTCCAATATCTCTCAAGGATTTCCTGGATGAGGAAAACACTACCATCTTAGGAAGCCTGGAACACTCAACAGGCTGGTTCCTCATCAAGAATGCAGAGGCAGGAGAAGCTGGGGCAGCTGGAGAGAAGACAGAAAAGCAACCAAGAAATATCTGCGAAGAGCTGCATACGCTGTGGGAGTATGTGCCTGAAGAAATCGGAGAAGGATCAAGTCCAGAGGGTCCTTTGTTACTGCAGGTGTCCTCTGAAGAAAGTCTAGAATGTCATCAAGTTGGCACTGAATGGGTGCCAGCAAAGGATCATGCTACACGAGTGGGAGTAATTGCTGCAGGGAACTAAAGAGGTAGCGCAGAGCACTTGGAAACTCACCCTGGGCGCCTAGAATACAACAATTGGCTCAATCGGGAACTGGATAGGTGGTTAGACGCCAAATACTGGCGCTCTTCCACTGGATGCTCAGGAGAAAAACATTCTGGGTCGTCCCAGAAGCTACAGGACAGCTGAGGACTGCGCTCAGACTCCTTGAGATGCTTACAGGGAGGTGGAGAAGAGTGATCTGTAACCATTGCACACCTCTTCAAAGGTCAGGATTCATCAGAGAAGCGCCTTCGGCACCTCTTATCCGGGCTGGAATCCGAAGCACTGGAAAAAACCTCATGCACATCCTTTTGGACACCTTTCCAATGGCTGTCTGCCACCGATGCCTGGGACCGGTCAACAGGCTCGCCTTGGGGAGGGGCCGACTACCCATGGGCAAATCCCGCAGACCTCCCTAGGACTTCCAGTATGCCTCCAACCAGGTTTAGTGGACTCTGACAAGTGACAAGCAGCCACCTCCTCCACTGACACTGCACTTGTACTTTGAACACTTACTTAGCCCATAAGGACTCTCACCTATACACTTAACCGAGCAATAGAATTAACTGCGAGACCTAATTTCTGGTCAACAATGGCTTCAAGACTGGCAATAGCATTAGGGACAGAAGTATGGGAACCAGGTAAAGGAGTGGGTGGAATAGTCAAAGGATGGGTAATGGGGAAACAGCAGGTAAAGAGGATGGCAGAACAGTTAAATTGGCTACACCCAATTTAGGAGTACATTCTAAGCTGGCTAAGTTCCTAGCTTCAGCTCTAGCAGCTGCTTTCCTTTTCCTGTCTCTTTCAAGCTTATCTAGATGGGCTTTTAAAGTCTTCCATTTCCCTTGATCCCAGTCCCTACATTCAACTCAAGTCAAATCAATTGAACAATTATGTTCTCTACAATTACTACAGATTGTGTGAGAATCTTAGGAGGCTTTTGTCAATCAGTCTTGCAGCCTTTGCTGCAAAAACAAACACTAAAAGCAATAGAGTCAGACCGTCAGGAATAAAGTCGTAGTCAGTGAAAACTAGGTGTAAATAAACCTAAGCTATCTAGAAATAGCACGAGAGCTACCAAAATAATGAATACCTCACCAAATGGAGAACAGGTACAACCATCCAGCGACTAAAATACAAAATCACACTGCTTAAGACAACTAAAGTTCAGTCGTTAACCAACAGAAACGAATTGAACTAATCAGTTGTGTCGTACCTATTCTTCCCTGAAATTGGGCGGAGCTAGCCACCTACACTAAAACAATGGCAGCGCTAGCACAGATTTCAAAATTTAAGCTGCCGCAAGAATTAGAAACTAATAGCTATGTAATTACTTGGTAAGTTACCTATATGAAAACAAATTTTTACATTTTTTTTTTTGAACTTTCAAAAATTACAATAAATTTCTATTTCAATGACATGTATATTATTGCTCTTAGTACCAGTTATTGTAAATTACAAACAAAACTACAAAAACTTTATGAAAAAAGGGGCAAACAATATGGTTATCAATTATTGACTGGCTTAATGATAATTCTCTGAATAGCCCTTACATGCATGGGATTCTCTTCAAACAACCCTTACATGCATGAGGGATCAAGTTAAACCATCCCCCAACTCTCACCAGACACCAGACATCATTCCGGTGCTATCTGATATCAAAGTAATTGATTTTATATTCTATTGATAGTAGAATCTCAAGGCATGATATGATCACCCCTCATTAATAAGTCAATCTGTAGAGAATGCAAAATATATTAAGGGAACATATTGTCTGATTATACAAATTCTAGTTGGTAGCAAATGACAAGTTACAAATCCCTCATGAAATTTTGTCAGTTTTCAACATTTTGTCTCCATTTATAAAATTGTAATAAAGCTATGATTTATTAGATTCTAAGACAAAAACAATTAATTTTCCTGTTTCTTAAGAAGACACCATTTGGCCCAGAGGTGCAAGTATGCTGTGATTAAACTACAGTATATGATTCCTAAACTTTGAAGTGTGTAAAATTTAGCCCAAAAAGTAAATTTTTTCTAATTTTATTCACTTATTGTGTGAATGGTAACAAATTTCATACTACTAAATCAACTCTTATTGACTTACTAGGATACTAATGGGAAAACAAACCTACCAGCAAAATAATTTCTTGACCTGCAGTACCTGCAGAATTTTACTTGAGAAATGTATAATTCCTTCTTAGTAAGCACAAGTTTTTCACATTACTTCATTAATGGTATTAAAATATTTCTTATCCTTAACCTCCCTAATAAATTTTTCTCTAGAAATTATTTCTTTTGTTCCAGGTGAACACTGCAATGTTTCGATCACCTTACTTCAGCGTATGGTAGTATCAATAGGCGAAGCATTTACCATTCGTGAAAATGGTGTCACTGTGGCAACTGGTGTTGTTACATCCTTGTTGAAAAGTGTGTCAGTTCCAAATAAGAAGTTAGACAAGTTGAACTTTCCCTGAATCATCAAATTATATTGTATTACACATGAACTATCTAATTGTATATTATAGGAAAATAAAACAAGATTCACCTACAGGTTTATTGTTTATGAGTAACATTTTGAGGCGACCGATACACAGCATGTCTTGAGTATAAGCAATGGTTGTCTGTGGGGTGAAGCTACAAAGCAACGGATGGTGTGGGAACAGTCAACTGCTGACATCCCACAGGGACACTTTGACTAGTCATTATTCACAGCTGCTCCAAAGAATATGCAGCAGCAGTCAATAGAAAGGTACACTAACCCTAACTGCTTTACACAGTTCTTTACTATGTCATCCAGCCTTGGCATTGTAGTAATAGCAGAAACAGCAGCAATAAATGGTCTAAACACATTTTCCTTGACTCAACTCCATCTTGGTAGCTATTTCCTTGCAGTTCACTGAAATTTTGTTTTCTGATATCTTTCTCCAAAATTTCTTATTGCTGCTATAACAACAACTTTTTAGGACCTACTGTAATCTCATTCCACTTTTCCAAAAGTTAAAGCCCTATACTTAAACTGCAAATTGTTTTTATACAACCTGCGTAACTTAAGCCTCAAGAGACTTTAGTTGTAAAGCACCAATAAGCCTCTGAGGGATAAGAGAGACCGTAATATATTGTTGTTACAGTAGATATAGAATAAATGTGTAACCTTCCTTGTCTTAGGTCATTATTGGTGAGGGAATGATGACTGTCCAACTAAACAACACATGATGATGATGATGACTGTGTCCTTGAGGTCTTCATACAGTTCCATGATACATGCTGTTCAGTTCTCACTAATGATTGAGACAAACTGGTCCATTGATGCCACCAAAGTTTTTGTTTGCTTTGTGGCTTCAAATTTAACGAAAGATGTTTTAAAAAATTATATAAATAGACAAACAAATGCCTAGCTTGGCACAAGAAAATATGATTTCAAGATTCCAAGACTTCGAGTTAGTTTAAAGCAAATACAATATTTACATGGCAAATCAAATTAGGCCTTCCTAGAAAATATTCCCATCCATACACAACTTTATATTTTTCTTGACAGTTAAAACACACTACATTATACATACAGACATTCACGCACATGCACACTAGAGTAATGGTTGAGAGGCAGTAGCAGCAATCTGAGAAGGAAGAACAGCTAAGGCTAAAAGCAACCTATTTCTGCAAGCTATGATACATATATACACCAGGACACTCACACTTAAGCAGCAATAGCAGCACTGAGTGGAGGCAGGATCCCTGGCCTGCACTGCTTCAACATCATCCAGTAACCATCTGGTAGTCAGTGTGTGCAACGGGGGAGAAGTTGTACATGACCAACACATGATGGCCAGTGAATGGCATTGTGTAGGGGGGAGACCAGAGCAAGACATGGATGCTACCTACCATAGCACTCTGTACATGCACAGCCATACATGCACCATCAGCATTTGACACTGAGCACAGGGGCTATTCTTCCTCTCTAGCTCATCCAGTTAATTTTTAAAGGAAAAGCTATCATACTGCTACTGCCTCATACCATACACTTGACAGACCCATTTAATGCCAAGAATTACCAAAGCATGGTAACTGTATGGCCAACATTTAGCATGTAGCTAGTGCACACCGGCACACTTTGATGCCAGGAGCTACATATGGCTTGACTGTAAGGTCAGTGTAGGGATATATCCTACCTATACCTCATTATTATGCTGTATGCATCACGAAGTTCAACGCAAGTTGGAACCTACACCTTGATCACTACTGCAGTGACAATCTTCTTATACCATATCCCCACAACAAAACCAGGCACCTTGTAAGTTTTCAATCTTTTGGTCCTGTCTAGCCTGGCCATTAACTTATGCCTAACATAAAAAGCACATATCACATTTCACCTGGGCAGCCGCCATCCCTATCGCACAGCATTTGGTCTCTCTCTAGTCACCTACATTGCATAGGTGTCAAGCAGGCACTGTGTTCTTTGGCGGCATGCTGGCAACTTGCTTATCTCCTCAGTAACATCAACTATCAGTTAATGCACCATCTGAAGCCATGCCAGAAGCAGCTTGTAATTGTAGGTGTAAGAAATGCAGTGGGAGTACAGGAGCTGCAGGAAAAGATGGAGCACTGCTTATAAGACATCAACAGCTGCAGAGGTTGAGTCCTGCCCAGAAATATTAACCAGTGGGGTAGAGAAATACCCAGAGTTGATTCACACTGAACCTTTGGTCGTAACGAGAGAGACGGCAGGTTACTGACCAAAACATCTTGTCAATAGATATTAAGCAGTGACCAAGGGCAGCTATAAAAGGCTGATGCTCTTGAGGCATTTAAAGCTCACTTCTTGATTCCATGTCTGTAACAATATTACCTTCCTCACATTGTGCGATATGGGCCCTGCATCTTCAAGAACTGAAAAAAAAAAGAAAAAAAGAATTCATTACTCAAAATGTTAGTTTTAATGACATCGAATTTGCCAGGATATTTACTGCTACCCTACTAAGTTGGTATACATCAACTCTTGAATTGTTTTCTAAACTCTTAAAATTTAACTGATGACTTTTTACTCTCCCTAACATTGGTACAATACATACATTCATACACAGATTCAATTTTTGCAGTTGCAATTTAAAGGAGTATAATTATTACCCAGCACATAACTTCTATAAAAAATGCTCATATACTTCTTTAGTACTTTATATTCATATATTTACTAGACAATAATATGTTTAATTACATCTCCTCTACCCACACTAATGATGATTTAAATCTTCATCTTTTGTATGTAATTACCATTGAGTTTTTATAACGAAACACTTCCCAATATGACCAATTTACTAGCCATACTAGATTTGTTTAACTGAGCCTGCTATTTCCCTGCTGCTGAAAGTTGTAATGGAGAGAGAGAGAGAGAAATATGTAGCTGCACATACACACAGTAAAAAAAATTTTAATGACTTAAAAAGGTGAAAATAACTGACGAT
>NC_089751.1:25899634-25914634 GCF_040412425.1 Macrobrachium rosenbergii | reverse complement strand
TTGTACACCCAACATAGCAGTCAACCAGACACATTTCATTAGCAGTGTGGGTGCACAGGTTTGCAGTACTCCACTCAGCACAGCAATCAACCAAACACAGTCCAGGATGATGGATGTATGACAGACAAGTTTGGTTTCGCACCCATGACTCAAGTCTTGTACTTCCTGTCGTTTTGCCTGATTCACTGGGAGATCAACTATACTTCCAAAATTAAGTTCCTACAACTTGTGTTTGGTTTCTATTCAGTCAAGAAGCGGTAGCTAAGAGCTCCATATCTTTTGACTTGATGTAGTTACACTCCTCTTGTGAGGAGTGGGAGATGTGAACAGTAGCTACTGCTGCTGTAATTACCAGTTGATCCACAACCCGAGGAGAGTACTATGGGGATCTTAAGACAGTTTCAGGAGCCTCAGTGCCCAAATAGGCACTCCTTTCATAGCAATGACACCAAGGAAGTGCCATGGTTCACTATCCTCCTCCAAAGACTTCATTCTCAGGAACATTGACCAGGGAGGCAGTCTCCTCCACTTCCTGTCTTGTGACTTAAGCACAGTTTTTTTTTAGACTTTCAAGAGTCTCAAGATCCAAGGTAGACACTCGGTGTGATAGCAATGACACCACGGTAGTGCCATGGTCAACAAAAGGTCCTAGCTTCCTTTCATCTACTCTATTGCAGTGCAAGTACACTAGCCGACAGAAGAACATTTGGTGCAGTGGCCAACCCTACATCCCAAGCAAGATGGATGTCATTACAACATTTATTTGCTGGAGTCGGGAGATAAGGACAGTTGATCTTGGCATTTGTATATTGTGTAGGAACAAATATATGATAAATTTCTAACCAATAAGAATATTTCTCAATTACCTATGATTTTTCTTCTAAATTACTTAGGGAGCATAAGAAGGCAGAACAGAAGGAGTCAACCTGGAGCATAAGAAGGCAGAACAGAAAGAGTTAACCTATTTGTCAATGGGAGAGGTGGTGAAGCAACACCGAAAGAAAGAGACCAAGTTGACTTATGGCCTGCGCTAACAAACTGTCTGCATAACTATAGGCCTCTCACATCTTCCAATACTTCAAAAAATTATTCATCTTCTCATTAGATCACTCTTCATTTTCTTCACGAGAAGAAAACCACACTCGTGCCTCAATAGCTAGGCTAAAACACAAGTGGATCATGCACAACCGAAACATTTGGTTTACACAAACTCGTTTCCTTACAGCCTAATGATTTCATTTCTGCTTGCGGTAGATGACATAACGCAAAAACAGAAAAGCACAATACCATACAGGGGAAAACCAGCCAAAAATAGTCAATATTGTTACTAATGCTGATTCACACCGTCTGCACAAGGATGGCAAGAATTCTGACAATAACGTAAACATTCCAATCCCACCTGGTGGGAAACGGACGATTACAGAGACAGTCCTAGCAGGTTAGACAAGCGTTATTTCGTTTATTTTGAATACCAATCACACCTAATGGGGCGAAGATAAAAGCTAACTTTAAGAGTCATTCAAAATAATGAGAAATGATAGGGGAGAAAGGGAAGGTGTGTGTACTATTTGTGTGTGTGTTTTTGTGTTATAAGCTGCTCATATGTAGCTGTGTTTCTTAGTGCGGTTTCATTTATCTTTTTTTTTTTTTTCTTGGTGCTGTACTTGATTAATTTAATCAAGTTTGACTCCAATATGATTATCATACATACATATCATAACAGTAAACAAGAGAATGTTTTATCACTAGTGATATTTCATTTCAAATACCATGTTCACATTCACAGTAAAATGTTAAAAATATTTAATGCAAATTTTGCCATGAAATTTGACAAATGTTGGCAACATGTTGAGCTATTTATAATTGATCTCTCCTTCCCTGATTGCTTCTGTTAAACACACTAGGGGATATCGAATGCATTTCTGTCTGTTTAGGATTTTAAATTTTTTCAGCATTTTTTTTTTTTTTGCGCTGACAATTGATTAAACACAAAATATGAGAAAATACATTGAAAATAAAAATGTGAACAGCATAAAATAGAAAAGTGGCAGAGTATGTTTGCATGTTATAGGCTTTAATGTATGAGGTGTCACTTGTTCTCTTTTTTCTTTTGTGCTGGGCAGTATTATTTTACTACAAGTTACAATACAATACTGTAATACCCTTTAATGAAATTTGGAAAAAGTATAAAGCATAAAAAACATTTAAAAAAAAAGAGCTTTACTACTGCTCCCCTTCCATGGCATTTTCCCTGCCTCCCAGAACCCTCAAACCTTTACTCAGTCTGTTTATGAGAGTAAGCAGTGTTGCCAACATTCCCTTAGACCAGCATTACCAATGTCAGAGAGTGGTTTTTTCAAGTTTTTTATAAATTTATATATATCTTTGGTCAATTTATATATATCTTTGGTCCCTGGGGTCCAGTTTGTCCGGGTAATTTTGATGTTCAAAGAACCCAAGGACAAAAGACTATATACAGTTGTCCTGTATTCATGGGGGTTAGGTTGCATAACCCACCCACGAATACCGAAAGTCCTATTTTAATAGTTCAAACACTGAATATACCTTAATCTTTCATCCTAAAACACATGAATATCATTTTAATATTTCAATATTTCTGAGCGGTATAGCTGTAGGCACTATAACAAGGTGAGAAAATCGGTTTAGGGAGTTGTAGTCAATGGAAGGGTTCACTATAAGGAGGGGATATTTTGCTCTGTTTACATTAATATTAATTTTAATATTTGAAAATTAGTAAACCATTTTTTATCATAAAAAATTGATTTAGCCATGAAAATACAGTAACTAGTGAATATTGCTCTACATAAAAAATGCACAAATTACCGAATTTTCCTTGATTTTCTGAAAAATACATTTTCACAGAATAATCTGTGAATACTGAACCACAAATAAGCAGGGGTCCACTGTAACAATACACAGGTGACCCTTGGGTTATGACCGTCTTGACCTAGGACATTTCGTGGTTATAACATGACCCCATAAATGATTAAATAATTCTTGCTTTCTTTTTAGTTTCATTTCATTATTTACATTAATTCACATTGTGAAACCCCAGTTTAAGCACTTCACCTTTTCATGCTTCACTTTGTCATGGATCTTTGCGGAAGGTCTCAATTTTACACAGGAACTTTCACCAATTCGCAAATTTTTCTATGGACCATATCTGTAAAATTACAGATACAAAAACTATAGCTGGGGAGGAGAGTAAGAATGTGTTGCCTATATATAAAATTTGGATTTTAAATATTTTTCAGTGATTAGAGACGAAAAATCAACATTGATAAAATATTCTCTGTGTACTTTTATAATGTGATAACCATAGTTAACTAAACTTCTACTAAAATATGGTACAATAAACCAGACAAAGCAAAAAATATGGCAACACATACCTATGTATGCACTCACTCGTAGTGAACTTCCTGGGTTATTTTATTTTCATGTTTTTATTATGTTTGTGTTACAGTAATTGATATTTCATTAAAGGATATGTACAGTACACATATATGATAGAGAGAGAGAGAAACTGAGATTCTGTCATCGAAGAACTTTATACTGGTGGTTTTGAGTTGTCTACATATGAAATTCAGATTTTAATATTTTTAAGGTGAATAAACCAATATAATAATACAGTATAAATGGATTCTGTAAGTGAAATAACTTTTTATTGATATTTTGCTGTTTTTTTTCATTAAAGGATATGTATACTGAGAGAGCGAGATAGAGAGAGAATTTTTAAATAAATTTATGGGAGATGGTGAGGACCAATCACAAAACAACTAGGTCAAGTACAACGTAAACCAGAAATTTACTGTACTAAATAATTTTTTTATCATAAATGTATTTGTACGTATTCATGAAAATACTACCATGATGTAACCAACCTAGCATTCTGTTTGGAGGAACGTGTCCCGTTGTTCTAAACTACCCACATATTTTAGATATGCTCTATACAGTAATACTATCCTAAATACGTACTGTACATTAAATATTTCAAAATCATCTTACAACACAGCAAAATATCAATAAAATGTACGTACATTATGCGCAGTACAGTAGACAGCACGGTAAGTTACGTAATGTTGTAAGATGGCTTAGAAATGATATTAGGATAATAGTTTGAGGTATATTTTTGTTTGAACTGTTAAGTTGGGCGATGAACTGTTAAAAGAGGCAGTTATGAGCATTTTCAGGTGTATATACTCAAGACTAACAGTTGCAGAGGATAATGTCAGGTGACTCTGGGTGTTTTGGGATGACAGTTGGGGTGTATTTTTGTTTGAAATATTAAATTGTTGTAGTGTGATAATTTAAGGTATATTTTTGTTGGAACTATTAAATTAGGCAGTGAACTGTTAAAATGACCAGTTATAAGCATTTTACTTTAAGGGCAACAGGGTATTTGGCAGTTATCAGCATTTTTAATGGGGATTTTGCATTCCTGCAGTGGGTTCTGGAATCTATCCCCACGAAAAGTGGGGTCTACTGTACAGTCACTACCCAACTAGTTACGTTTAGATGGCCCTTCATATCTTGAATTGTTCGTGAGCTGGTTTTAATATGTAGGATAGTGCATAATTTTTGTTGATATTTACACTCCATAGTTAACTCGATAGTCATAGATTTTCACTGTATTTTTTAATCACACAGTATTAATAATGAATTACTTTGGATGTTAGAAAGGTAAAAAGTTAATAAAATTTAGATTCATGCAACATTCAAAATTTAGTATTTTTCTATGATTTAAAAATTATGAACTTGGAGAGAAATTTGCGGAAGCAACGTCTGACACTGGAAGTTCACACAGTATACAATGCACACTGCCATCTACTGACAAAAAAATACATACTAAACATTTTCTATAGATAGGAAATAAAGAAAATGGGAATTCATCAAAGGACGAGTAAAAAGGTAAAAATTAAATAAAATTTAGATTCATGCGACATTCAAAATTTAGTATTTTTCTATGCTTTCAAAATTATGAACTTGGAGAGAAATTTGCAGAAGCAATGTCTGACATTGGAAGTTCACGCAGTAAACAATGCACACTGCCATCTATTGACAAAAATATATACTAAACATTTTCTATATTGGAAATAAAGAAAATAGGAATTCATCAAAGGACGAGTTAAATCAGGAACACAGTCTTAACTTATGACTGTCTGTTCATACTCTGAATATTCGTAACTTGAATGTTTGTAATTAAGGTGGTGACTGTACTGGATTTTACATGTGTTTTCCTTAGTCCATAAATGTCATAGAAGTGTTGTGTTTTGATGTCCTAGATAATGACTTTACAACTGCATTAGCAAGGTGCGTGACTTAGGTGCTTATTTAGGCAGGCATGTTCCAAATTGCATAAAAAATTGGGTTATAACACTTCACTAGGAACACATCTCCAGTGTGTGTGTGTGTGTGTGTGTGTGTATATGTATATGTATATGTATATGTATATGTATATATATATATATATATATATATATATATATATATATATATATATATATATATAATATATATATATATATATAATATATATATATATATATATATATATATATGTATATATATATATATATATATATATATATAATATATATATATATATATATATATATATATATATATATATATATATATATATATATATATATATATATATATATATATAATATATATATATATATATATATATATATATATATATATATATATATATATATATATATATATATATATATATATATATATATATATATATATATATATATATATATAATATATATACATATAATATATATATATATATATATATATATATATATATATATATATATATATACGACAGTATATATATATATATATATATAATATATATATATATATAATATATATATATATATATATATATATATATAATATTATATAATTATCCTACACACTTCAAGGCACAGTCTCGAAGTCCGATCTTACAAGCTTTACAAAAATATTCATAAAAATCCTCTTCAAGGCAAAAATCCGAGGTTAAGGCAGTCACAAAGATAAGGCAGCATTAGGCTGGTTGCTAGTTTCTGAGCACCCTCATGTAAATTACTAAGTGTTGCCATCCCTCCATTGTGCAAGCCAGCCAAAGGATTAAAGACAAGGCTTTCATCACTTTTTTTTACTTTGATAAATTTTTTAAAACGAAAAATACAGGGCTCTGAAGTTTAACAGAACTTGTGTTAGAAATTTCAATATGCTTTAACTAAAACAGGATGGAAAAAGAGCACTTAAAGAGGTAGAGGTTACAAATCAATGGAATGTCATTCAAGCTATCAATGAATAAGATTTTTTCCATTTACTTTTTTTTTTCTAATAAAGCTGAAAATATCCAATATTCTCTATCTGTTAAAGTCATAACACAAAAACTGATAAATTACTAAAATTACTTAAGACTACAAAAAAAGAACAGTACCACAATGAACAGGGTATAAGTATGTGTTACCTGAATAACTAGAGATGGACCTCCGGCGACAATTTCTGGAGGAATCTGTGACAGTGGACAATTCTCGATGCTCATAATCTGCAACTTTGTGCACAGTGCCAATTCAAAGGGCAAGTTGTGCAGAAGTGGATTGTCGTTGATATATAAAGTCTCCAGAGACTCTAAAGTACCAATTTCTTCTGGAAGATAACTCAAGTTGTTTTCACCAACACTCAGGTGCGTCAAGTTTATCAAATGTCTGAAAAAAAAAGTGACTTGTAGAAAGAAAATAGATTTGCTTCTTGTGAAAGCCTCTTTTCAATTCTAAATTCTCAAAACCCAAGATATTCTAAATAACTATTAACTCTCATAGTCTAGGCTAAATATATATTAAGCACACCCCTAGACTGGGCTAAATTTCAGGTTGGCCAATTTAAAAAAAAAAAATCATCATCAATGGAAAGAGGAAGATAGGCATACTTCCAACTCTGAGCGGGGGCTCTTTTCCAAAAGACAGTAGTAAAAATATGCTAGTTTTACCAAATTTTTATGATTTTTTATTTACTTTTGTAAAATTATAATTATAGCTCACACAATATCATAACAGGTAAGAATTAAAATCAGTAACAAATTTTGAGTATATTTCTTGTAAAATATTTACGAGACATCCTGGGATGGGGAGCTGCAGTACATTCCCCTTTGACATCTCTAGTCAAACTGATCTCCCTCTATCCTCTACTTAACTACTACACTTGCCATGTAAGAGTCACCAGAAGTCATTTATGGCCCATGGAAGTGACCTGAACACTTTTTCCGCAAAATTTGTTCAAACTGTATGGCAAAATCTTGAAAAAAAAAAATTATATATATACATAATATATATATTGATACTATATATATTTTATATATATATATATATTATATACAGTAAACCCCCTTATTTGCGGGAGATGCGTACCCCCCCCAAAGAATAGCTAAAATCCACAAATACTTAAAACCCTTCTAAAAATACTTAGAACTGCCTGTTTTGATGGTTCAAACAAAAAAAAAAAAAAAAAAACTAAAAATGCTTGTACAAATATCCTACTTACAATGACAATGGGGTTAGGTTCTAAAAAACCCATCATTTGTTGGAAAAAACGTATCTTGAATATAGCCTAACCTCCACTTGGGTATTCATATATGGTAGCCTAGCCTACACTATAAAAGTATACTCTATACATACATGGTATAATAATTATTGATATCAGCTAATTCTGGAGGCTCATGCAGAGGGACTTACAATAATTCACTACAAAGAGAAATTGAATAAAAACAAGAATTAGCTTAACCTACACTATGGTAAATCGTATACATATACAGTAGCCTAGCCTACAGTTCTTCATTGGAGGGTGGATAGAGCTCTCGGCTAGCACACCGTTGGCCCAGCATTCGACTCTCCGACCGGTCAATGAAGAATTAGAGGAATTTACTTCTGGTGATAGAAATTCATTTCTCGTCATAATGTGGTTTGGATTCCACAATAAGCTGCAGGGCCCGTTGCTAGGTAACCAGTTGGTTCTTAGCCACGTAAATAATCTAATCCTTCGGGCCAGCCTTAGGAGAGCTGTTAATCAGCTCAGTGGTCTAGTTAAACTAAGATATACTTATTGCAGGCTTAATATTTTTTCTAAATTTATCTTGAATATATGGTATACATATATACTGTCAGAGAGTTTCTTCCTTGGTACTGTGTTAATAACAGGAGGATCAGACAGTTTCCTGTTTAAGAAATTTTTGCAGTATCTATAAAAAACATGAGATGAAAACCAGTTGTCGGTAAAATATTTTATGTAAAAACAATACTTTTTTATGGTAAGTTTCCCATGATGAGGTTAAAGTATTAAGCCCTGTGATGGAGAGTAAAAATAGAAAGAAGTTTAAAATTATAAAAGCAAGCGCCATAAAAATTTGAACCCAAGCCTATAAAAGTTTTTTTTCTAAAAACAGTAGTATTAAAACTATCGTTATGACAGAACACTAGGACACCCAAAAATGGTAGTTTATCGTTTTCTCCCTATCGTGAATTTAATCGATTTCTCTCGTACATTAACAAAATACCATATATTCAAGATGATAAATTTAGAAAAAGTATTAAGTCTGCAATAGAAAAATATTTTAACATGTTACAGGTTTTTCTCATTCCAAAAAACCCTTTTACAATAAGGTCACTTTTTAAATTTAAAGACAGACTCTGCCCAATAATGTGATCTTTAGTTGTGTATAAATATACTTGCCCCAAATGTAATTTGGGGGCATACGTGGGATCGACTAAACGATTGCTGAGGGTCAGGGCTGATTCACATAAAGGTGTTAGCCATTGCACTGGTTTCAGACTGTCCAATCCTGAATTTTCCAACATCAGTAATCATGCTAAAATATGTAAAGCCAATATCGAATACTCTGACTTCTGTTTTGGGCTAAACAAGCTGTTTCCATGAACTGCTCATTTTAGATTCATTATTCATTAAGCAGTTAGTGCCCAAGTTAAACTCACACAACTCCTCTGCACAATTGTACTTGGCTCAAGTCAGTTTCTTCGTTGCTTCTCTGGTCATTCAGTCTCCAACTTTTGGTCTAACAGGTGCTTTTACTTGATTTTTATTTTTCTTTGCTTTTTAATGTACATTCACTCAAAAAAGTTTTGCAACATACTTCAAAACTTTTCTGACAACAGCTTATAATAAATTACCTGAAGCTTCCCTTAAACAGGGCTTTTTCTGATACTACTTACTGTTGTCATACTTTACTTAATTAAAGGATGTTACTATAATACTTCAGAGGTCATCGCTGTTCTTAAGTTTTAATATTTTCATCTCCAACTGCCATCACTATCGTTGTTTTATCTCCTTCATATCTGTGAACTTTGTAGACGTAAGCCTACGACTGTTATAAGCTGAACTATTAGTCTTATTAACATCAACAAATACGACTTTTGTAAAGATTTGCTTCACATTATTATTAATTAAATTTTTGAATGATGACTAATCCTATGTATATTGTGAACTAGTGAAACTTAATATAAAATATACTGAACTAGACTTACAGATTTCATGTCTATTTCTGTAATACATAGAATATAATCGCGCGCGCGCGCACACACACACATATATATATATATATACAAAGCCATTATCATGTGTAATTTCTCATTTCTTTCATTGCTACTTAGGCCTATCATTTTGATGCCTCTTATGAAGTTAACTGAATATATAACGCCTATTTCTTATTATCTAAGTTTCTAAAGAATTAAAATTAGCTAGAAGTTCAACATTAATTTAGTTAATGCTAAATGCAAGCTGTGAAGAAGACTACCATGCTCATCAGTGGAGAATGTCTCCTCCTCATGGTAAAAGATGACTCATACAGAAATCATCGGCCACTGGATTATATTATAACGCAAACCTTAGCCTCTATACTTGTGTTTCGCTGATATGAAGTGTTTCTTGGCAGGAGTATGATGAAATAATATCTTGGTCTCATGTAGCCTATTACGGATGGTTTGAACAGCAACTTGCGTAATGTTCTCTCTTTACAGCAACACCAGCTGTCAGGGCAGTTAGGCCGAGCTCCTTCAGTGATCATCTGATGATGATCCTTAAAAGTAGTGCAACATTTGGGTCATCCTCCACTCTTTACAATGAATTTATCATGTTTCCTCGTTCTCTCTGTTGTTGTATCCCTCTATACATGGTTGTTTTATTTACGCTAAGCTGACGAGCAATATCTACAATAGAGACATTAGTCTTATGCAACCTAATGATTGTGGTGTGGCTGAGTCTATTGCCCATCTCATCAGTGCAAGTGATGAGACAGTTTAGTTTAACTTTCCTGCCCGAATGTGGAGTCACACAATAACATACGACGTTATGAGATTTTTTTCTTTTTTGTTTTTGACAACAATAATGGTTAAATTCTTTCTTTCCTTATTTATATATAATTTCATTGATGATTATTCAATATTATTTTATTAGTCAATAAGCTTTTATCTGGATTCGAAACATAGTTTCTTCTCTAACTCTTTTGCCCAATCATCTGAAGTGGAATTTTTCAAAATGTTTCGTCATTTTTCGTAATACAAATTTTTCGCTCACCATTCTTTTTTATATTGTTAACCGTATGATTAATGACCAAAGTCGAATAGGAAAATTACATTTCCTTGTAAATATCAAAAGAACAAATTACTGTTAGGTGAACGAAAACTTCTGGAACATGTTGCAAAACATTTTTGAGTGACTGTACATGTCTATAATATGTTGAGACTCTAAAAGAAAAAATTATATATTCCATGTAATTTTAATGAGTACATTTTCTTTGTCATTAAGAAACGCGTTCGCGTAGTAAATGTATGACCTATTAATGAACGACCTATACTTCATCACCCTTACCCGATATATATAAACTGTAAATATATATATATATATATATATATATATATATATATATATATATATATATATATATATATATATATATATATATATATATATATATATATATATATATATATAATATATAATATATATATATATATACAGTATATATATATATAATATATATATATATATATAATTATATTTTTATATATATATGTATATATATCTATATGTATATAACTATATATCTATAAATCTATAAATTTATATATATATATATATATATATATATATATATATATATATATATATATATATATATATATATATATATATATATATATATATATATATATATATATATATATATATTATACACACACACATATATATACACACACACACACACACACAGTAGACCCTGCCTGAGAATAGCTAAAATCCACAAATACTTGAAACCTCCTCTAAAAACATTTATAACTGTCTATTTTAATAGTTCAAACACCAAATATATCTTAAACTATTACCCTGAAACACTTTAATATAACTTCAACGTCATCTTAAAACATTACCACTAAAAACTCTTCTACAATTGTTACTCTTACCAAGGCCAAAACTAATCAAGATACCTTACATTCAAGCATACACAATTTCTTTCATACAGTATTCAAGCATTAGCTTTTTCTTTTAACGTAGAGAGGGTAACACTGGAACATTGTTTGGCAAATGTTTTTAAGGAAAAAAAAATTTATTGATATTTTGCTGTTTACATTAATCATAAAAAATGTATTAAATCACAAAAATAAAATTTAGAAAATATTTTAGATATGCTCTACAAACTTGAGACCCTCCCCCCTCTAAAAATGCTTGTAACTCCCTATTATAATAGTTCAAATGCCAAATATACCTTAAACTATTACCATAAAACACTTTAATATAATTTCAACATCATCTTACAACATTACCATTAAAAACTTATGGCTTACAGCTACACGTGAACACTCCTAACAACTGTTACTCTTACCAAGGTCAAAACTAATCAAGTTACCCCTACATTCAAGCATGCACAATTTCTTTCATACAGTATTCAAGCATTGCCTTTTTCTTTTAACATAGAAAGGGTAACACTGGTACATCGTTTTACAAATACTTTTAATAAAAAGAAAAAAAAAAAATTTTATTGGTATTTTGCTCTGTTTACGTTGATCACAAAAAATGTATTTAGTCACAAAAATAAAATTTAGAAAATATTTTAGATATGCTCTACAAACTTAAGGCCCCTCTAAAAATGCTCATGACTGCCTAATTTAATAGTTCAAACACCATACCTTGAACTATCATCCCAAAAAACTCAATTAGTTTAAAATCATCTTACAACATTATCCTTAAAAATAATTGGCTTACAGCTACACATGAACACTCCTGCAAAACTAATCAAGTCATCCCTATATTCAGGCATGAACATTTTCTTTCACACAGTATTCAAGCCTTACTGTTTTCTTTTAATGTCGATAAGGGCAACATTGGTACATCATTTGGTGAATGTTTAAGAAAAAAAAATTTATTGATATTTCGCTAAGTTTACATTAATATTTGAAAATTAAATTTTTTTTATCATAAAAATAAATTTAGTCACAAAAATAAAATGAAAATTAGTGAATATTTTATATATGCTCTAATATATTTTTTTTAATATACTATAATAATTAATTTTATCTTTTTTAATAAGTGGTATCTCTTTCTTTCTGTATTTCCCTCCACACACACTCTGTCTCTCTATGGCATTCTTCTTTAACCAAGATAAAACCTCTTTCTGAAGAAGGAGATATTTCTGCTCATAAAGGTATGAAGGAGAGGCTATAGGAGATGATGCCAGTGGATGGGAAACCAGAAAGACAAATGCTGGTGCTCATAAAAGGAGCTTTGTGTGTCACAGCCAGAGAAATCTCACCAAGTTGCACCTAATCGAAAATGAAAATCAAGGTTTCTTTCAAGAATTAACGGGTGCAGAAAAGCTCAAGATAACAGAGACCTAGTCTCTACTGAACCACTTTCCTTCACTACACGAAGATAAAACAAAGTGCAACTATTCGGCAAGCACCAGAAAACAGAACAAGACTCTTCCTTTTCAATCTTGTCCTCCAGCAGAGGAGTTGAGGCAACAGTGGACAACTCCTCAGAACTACAGGAAAAGGACACTGAGGGAAAATGCAGATTGTTATGGCTCACCTGAGACGACACAACACAGGTTAGCAAAAGATAAAGAACCACCTGGTGCCATAAAAATTGGGAAAGGAAGTGCCAGTAACACCCGACACCCCAGCCTCACACGAAACAGTCATTATTTGTCCCCCAGAAGGTAAAGTCTTAGACAGTAAAAACAGCTAGAAATGCATCTTACTTAGAATCAATGAAGATTCCATAACAATGATAGCACTGGAAAAGGAAACATTAGCAAATGCAGAAGGAAGAGACTTGCTGATGTCTGAAGGAAATGGGTGTACAGATTGGACAGATGCATTTTGAAGAGAAAGATAAATGGCGGAAAAGGATTTAAAGTGGCTGGTCAATTAAAACAATCAGATGAATATAAAAACTCACTACAGATGCATTTCTTTCTCTTAACACTGTCTATACCTAAGCTATTCATCCTGGCAGTGCTTACATCATCATTAGTACTATATAACTATGACAATGAAGTCAAAATGATAAGATTTGTGTTTACCAAAAATGATCCTTCGGCAACTGAACTAAATGGGTATCGGAACATGGTACATGAGAGGAAGGTGATGGAGGACACAGAACCATGTCACCCAGAAAACCGACTCGGTTCCCTGGCAACAGACTCAACTGATTGCAAGGCAGTCCTGACTTCTGATAGAAAGATGAGAGCACCGGCACCTTACCTCTCGAAAGGAAACACGAAATAGATAGCACACTATGGAGGGACAAGGAACAGTTCCAAATACTGCGTAAAATCGTTAATGACTAAAATAAAGTTTACATTCTGCTTTAACTTCTCAAAATGCTTTCCTTGAACCCAAAGGTGAGCAGAAGGCAAGGCTAAAGAAGTCTCTGGTCTACTATAAGAGTAGCAGAGAAAAGAGCCAGAACTGAGTAGAGACAAATGAGGGCATAAGGCACCTGACAAGCAAGAGAAAAGGCAGGTTATATCCTGACTTAACTACTTGCTTTCCCTATCTATCTGCTTTTATATCCTGACTTAACTATTTGCTCTCCCAATCTATCTGCTTCCATTTTCTTCTATGTCTCAGAAACTTACGCACAATATCCTTCAACCAATCCCTACATTCCCCATACCTATTTTCAAGATCACACTGAAGACACCCTAAAGAACACAGGCACAATTACAAAGCTGAGAAAACAGCTATCACCCAAAGCAGCAAAATACTAACAACCACCCATAGCTGTTACAGCATAAAGAATTCTGACAAGAGCTAAAACACACCCTGGTGAAGAACAGGTGAACCAGACTGTCATCTGGGTCAGTCCAGCAATCTTTTACTTTGAATACCGACTTACCTGGTAGTGCAAAGATTCATCCCAAAACATTAATCCATCAACAGAAAGCCAGAAGATTCAAACTGGTAGTTTAGCTCAAATTTCAATATTCAAGAAAACTAAAGATTTTCTACTTTAAAACTACTTCCTAAAATCTTGGACTCTAGGTAATCACCCTGCTAATCTCTTAGTTGCCAATAAAAGAAAGTGTGTTAGCCTGTAGTGACTAACCATTAATCTGCAAGGTACTACCCTTGACCTTGTCATATTTCATATTTAAAGGTTACAAAGGCTGTGAATACCTTGCAATTTCTTTAACACTATCAGCAACAGTACATGCATTGCAACTACTGAACAAATTACAAGTAAATTTCCTCTATAAGGAGGGTAAAGTTATTTCTACTAGTAGCACTGAATGTTAATAGAACAAAAAGTTACAGACTTTTACAATAATCAACCTGAAACTAAAATGAAAAAAAATTGAGTTTTCAACTGAAAATTATAAATTAATTTATAACTTTATATACAACAAAAATACTTACCAAATTTTAACTTTATATACAACACAGATACTTACCC
>NC_089751.1:25852134-25894634 GCF_040412425.1 Macrobrachium rosenbergii | reverse complement strand
TTATCGATGAAAATCAGTTTCTAAAAGTAAATATATAGACTCCTATTTCAAGAAAGTAGAGAGACAGCAGCCTATGGCTGAATTTCTAAACCCTGTCTTTTAACGATGTATCTGCCGAAAAAACTCAAGACGAAAGTATGAATTTCTTAGAAAAGTTGAATACCAAGGTCACTTAAAATTTTATGCAGTATGGTAAGCCCAATCTCGGCTACCCTATCACCTACTATCCCAGGAATCTGTGCACTGATACTGATATATCTCTCTCTCTCTCTCGAATATTTAATACAATAAAGATTACTTGTTTGAAGTATTTGTTCTCAAATGAAGGGTGAAGGTAGGACAAATGCTGGAAAGAGACCAAATGGAACAGACAAACAAATCAATACAAACAGAGGTTGAAGACAGAAAAGCCACCATGTGCCACCTAAGGCAAGCTACAGATGGTACCTCCTTATGTGGAATATGGAGTAAATGAATCAAATGAATATGGTTCACTCAAAAAAAGTTATTACTGAACAAAAACTGTGGTTCACTCAATAATAAAAAGTTATTAATGAACAAAAACTGTAAAATGGAAAAGACACAAAACGAAATCATAAATGTTTTCTCCGCAACATTTCGTTTTACTGGGTTAGCTATCAAACAAACAACTTTAATCCACTTTGCTTTGCATACATGATTTTCTTGGCCTTCCTACTTAATAAAACTTGAGAAAAAAATAGTTTCAACACCTTGAAATAACTGTTCAATAAATTTTTTCTAAAGCATGTCTTACCCTTAGAAGATTGTTTGACAGTATTAAAACTTCCAGCTTTTGTAAACAAGATATGTCATCAGGGATTTTGGTCAAGTGATTTGTTCCCAAGTTCAGTTCTACCATGTTACTCCATGATCCAATATCTGAAATGAACAATCACAATTAGTATTCAGTACCACATAACTGGAAATATGAGGCCCTAACACAAAACTAGTGCTATTCTGAACTTGCATATATTTCTTTTCTTTTTAATTTTCTGTGAAACAAAACTATTGTGCCGTCTTTGTCTGCCGTCCACACTTCATTTTGTCCCCACTTTTTTTCTGTCCGCCCTCAAGTCTTAAAAGCTACTGAGGTTAGAGGGCTGCAAATTGGTATGTTGATCATTCACCCTCCAATCATCAAACATACCATTTTACAGCCCTCTAGCCTTCTCAATAGTTTTTACTTTAAGGTTAAAGTTAGCCATAATCGTGCTTCTGGCAATGATATAGAACAGGCCACCACCGTACCCTGGTCAAAGATTCATGGGCCACAGCCCATACAGCATTATACCGAGACCACCGAAAGACAGATCCACTTTCATTGGCCTTGATTATATGATGTAGTGGCTGTACAGAAAACTCAATTGCACTGAAGAAGCTTCGGTGCAATTTTTACTTGTTTAAAAGTAGTAATTGCAAGTCAGACCTGATTCTTCCCAACAATTTTATGCACTATTTTGACCATCTTTTCAGATGAAACAGGAAAACAAAATATACACAAAAAATGTTATACCATATATACTTGCATATCATGCGACTTTAGAAGACCTAATTTTGAAGCTAATTTTAAGGGTGTTGCATCAGACAGGAGATATAAATAAAATTAGCGCATGTAATATTCACACAGTATCGTATTACAAAATACAAACATAATGAATATGCATCTTTTCCATGGATCTTTTGAAAAGTTATGCTTTACTTCACTTGTATCCAATAATATTGTATGTACTGTATTCTCATATTACTACATATTGTATTATAAAATACAAACAGCAATCATGCGCCATTAGCACTGTTTAGGTTTTCATGGACAATGATACCATTCAAGAATTTTTGTTTAGGCATCAATTTAATTTCTGTTTAAAGATAGCCATGGGGGAAAGTTTTGTCCCGAGTACCATACACATTACAACAGTAAAATGTGTTCTTTCATGACCAGTAGTTCTGATTAAAATACTTTTCTCCCCAGTTTTATTCACAGTCGAGTTTGATGGCATATCAAAGTTTAGGGGAGTTTCATCCATGTTGCCGATGCAAGATAATTTATAGTCATTAGCAGCTTGGACATTGCTTGTTTCCTCAGCTTCAACTACAACTTGCAGCTAAAATTTAGCAGTATATTTCCTTGCCGATCTTTCTCCATAGCGAATAAGGGTATAATGTAAAAATAGATCAGTCCTATTCCACTTAACATCATTTGTAACATAACTATGGTAATTTTTTACTACCTTACGATGGTTGAAATGCAAGCAAAACAGCTGTTGTTACCCGATTCGGTTGTTCATAGCAAAACAGCTGTTTCTCGTTCGTTTGTTTATGGCTGTACGTGTTTATGCGAGTATATCATTACCAATGATACTTTTATCATTCACTTTTACTTTAATTTAATTTAACTATAAAATGGGATAAAGAGATGGAGGAAAAGAGGTTATCTATTATAATTTAGTGTCTCAAAAAAGGAACTCGCATGATACGAGATACATAAAATATTTTTTTTATGGGAGAAGATTTGGGGTCTTATTATTCGTGAGATCGCGTGTTACACGAGTATATAAGGTATTTGTTCTCAGTTACATGAAGCCAGACCACAATTACAATGTGCTTACAATTAACGAAATGAGAAATACGACCTATTATGCAGTGCAAGTTATCAATTTCTTTGACGAATGTCATCTAACCACTAGCAATATATACTGGTTACTGTTATTTAATCTACTAAAATAGCCATTTCAGTTACAATGTAATGAAAGCCCTGTCAAAGTTGCTGTTGTATATACTGTTGCAAAAACACAAGGCTTATGTTGCAACTGCTGCACAGTCTTACAGAGATGAGTAAGTACAGGAAATTGATATGCTTTTGCTAACAAATACCAGTGCAGTGTAAACATGAAAATCAATATATTGCTCAATGTTATATCTAAATTTATTTCCTAAACCTATTTAACACTTTATGAAGGGCCCTCTACTTACAGGGACATCATCTGCTATGTTTACTGTCTGTGATAAAGAATGCTCACATGTTTCATCCAAAATGCCTCTCAAGAATCACAACCCTAGGAGACTGATATAGGATAAATTTCACCCTCAACTTTTCCTTTTTATCCTTTCTCTTGTCGAGTGGCTCATACCACTAGTGGGTTGGAATTCTCAGTAGCTTCAACTGTCCGCATGCTTTTGTGGTGAAAAATGTATTGCCGTTTTGGCATGGTTATAGTGCCTTGGGAAGGGGTGCTGGAAAAAATTTACCATACAAAGTTGTTGTTGTATATACTGCCACAAAAAACACAAGGCTTTTGTTGCAACTGCTGCAGTCTTGCAGAGATGAGTAAGTACAGGAAATTGATATGCCATTGCTGACAAATATTGCACAATGTTATATCTAAATCTATTTCCTAAACCTATTTAACATTTTATGAAGGACCCTCTACTTACAGGGGCATCTTCTGCTATGTTTACTGTCTGTGATAAAGAATGCTCACATGTTTCATCCAAAATGCCTCTCAAGAATCACAACCCTAGAAAACTGATACGGGATAAATTTCTCCCTTGACTTTTCCTTTTTTTCCTCCCTCTTGTGAGTGGCTCATACCACTAGTGGGTTGGAATTCTCAGTAGCTTCAACTGTCCGCATGCTTTTGTGGTGAAAAATGTATTGCCGTTTCGGCATGGTTATAGTGCCTTGGGAAGGGGTGCTGGGAAAAATTTACCATACAAAGTTGTTGTTGTATATACTGCCACAAAAAACACAAGGCTTATGTTGCAACTGCTGCACAGTCTTGCAGAGATGAGTAAGTACAGGAAATTGATATGCTTTTGCTGACAAATACCAGTGCAGTGTAATCATGAAAATCAATATATTGCACAATGTTATATCTAAATCTATCTCCTAAACCTATTTAACACTTTATGAAGGACCCTCCACTTACATGGGCATCTTCTGCTATGTTTACTGTCTGTGACAAAGAATGCTCACATGTTTCATCCAAAATGCCTCTCAAGAATCACAACCCTAGAAGACTGATACGGGATAAATTTTACCCTAGACTTTTCCTTCTTTTCTCCTCTCTTGTCGAGTGGCTCATACCATTAGTGGGTTGGAATTCTCAGTAGCTTCAACTGTCCGCATGGTTTTGAGGTGAAAAATATATTGCCTTTTTGGCATGGTTATGGTGCCTTGGGAAGGGGTGCTGGGAAAAAATTACCATACAAGAGAGCTGATTAACTAAACAGTTAATTCATATTTTACCAAAGGGTGGCAATTACATAAGTGATACTTGACAAGAGCTAGTAGAAAAATTAGTGTTAATTGTTTTTTTTCTTTTCTACCATATATGTCTCTAAAGCAAACCTAATCTAAATGAACAGTTGCTCAGATTTTGAGGCCAGTGTCCTTTCTGGATCTACATTCCAAACAGGCCATCACAATATAGTATCAAGCTGGTGCTAATAAATAACAGCCATTGGTGAAATGCCTCATTTAGCCTCTCCAAAAATAAATGTGACCACTTATACACTGGCTGTATATCAGACACCTGAATCATCAATCAACAGAAGCACAAGCAATTGTCCTCCCACCACAGAAAAGGCAGAATAAGTCTTAACTACCAAAAATATACCAGAGACACCAAGGCAAATACTACCACACTCGATGGCGGAGCAGCAGAAGTTGACTGCACTGAACTAACACTTGATAAGCTTCCACAAAGGGTTAAAACTCCTCTTTAATCACTGCCAACAAAATCATTTGCTCCAGCTCAAAAGGAAGACTGATTCGTTTGGAAACCTGCTGGTTCAACCAAATGTTCTAAATTCTGATCAGGAAAATCTCGCGATAACCAGAACGTTCCCAAACCATGAGGGAATTGGAAAAAAGAACGAGTAATCAACTGTTTACCAACAGAAACTACTGCAACTGGAAAAGGAGTCCAAATCCCTGAAACAGACTATTGAGATTACTAATGGCAACCACCTGCCTACTTAAAAGGAAGCTGAAAAGATAGCACATGCCAAGATTCTCTACAGGCAAACGATAGTTGAGCAGGAGCGCATCGGTAGGCGTGCAAGCGAAAAGCACACACGTGATAGGCGTACAGGCAATAGGCGCACAGGGGTATGAGTGTAAATTAAAGGTGCACAGGTGATACAAGCGCAAACCATAGGTGCGCAAGCAACAGGTGTACAGGCCACATGTACACACGATAGGTACACAAGCCATAAGCATGCACGTGATAGGCCCATCAGCCATAGGCATGCACGCAATAGGCAAAACCCATGGGCACACAAGAGATAGGCACACAGGCCATAGGTGCACAAGTGAGAGGCATACCAGCCATAAATGCACACACAATAGGCACACAAGTCATGGACATGCACGCTATAGGTGCACAAGCTATAGGCGCGCACGCAAGAGGCACACAAGCCATACATGCACACACAATAAGCGCACAAGCCATGGGCGTGCACACGACAGGCGTACAAGCCACAGGCATACAAATGATAGGCGTACAGATAAGTGGTAGACACACATGCGCAAGAATGAGGCATTGCAGAAAAATGCCGCTCGTGCATCAAAACTGCAAGGTGCATCATTGCCCTGGCTGAAAAAATCCACAATACACTGGAAAGCCGAAGATAGTCTAGGCTTCTCACTAGAACCTAACTGATACTTACCCTACCTTTAAACTGCAAACTATCCTTAGCTACAGGGAACTAAAGCAAAACTGATCAAAGCAAAACGTAATTTTCCTTGACAAGGCAGTTTAAGTACTACCAGAAAGAGATGAAGCATTGCTGCTACCAAGCCGATCCGATGCTGTAAAATTAAAGAGGGAAAAATATCAGGAGACTCCTCTTGCTCTTACCAATACAATCCTATCAGAGAATGAATTTTGGTGCCAGAGCTAGCGCCACTATTGCCAACCTGGTGCTGCTACCAAACCGAACAGAGGAAGGAGACAATGGGCACAGATCCGCACCGCTTTGTGACATGTCCCGGTTCCGTCACTCCAAGCCACAAGGGAGTAAGACAGGACGTGCCAAGGACAAGTAAGAAAAAGCACGGGCGTTGACCCTTCCTCCCCCTAACCTACCGGGACTCTCAGGAGGGTAGCACAGAAAAGAAAACACTAATGATGACAACAATAATATCCCATGAAACTTACGCCAAGTGAACATAAAAAAAAAAACTCCATCCTATCAAATCTAATGTCTGAATTGATGGGAAGCTCATTTGGAGTAACAGATCAAAGAGAAGCGGCAAAGAATTTAACCTGTTAATAAATGGGGAAGCAAACAAGACATGCATCCCTTTAACTTAAGTCTTACTAGTACTATCCTCTATATAGTTCCTTCTACAACCTAACAAGCTTTCTCTTGTTTGCGATCAATTACAGCATTTCATACAACTACGATTCATACAGTTATCCAACCATAACCTTTCCTTCAGCAAAACCTTATCATGAGGGTCAATAAAACTGGAGTAATGCCTGTTACAGTAACTCTTACCTCACAGGTTCTTACTGAACAAATATATATATATAAAAAAAAAATGAAAACTCTGTCAATCTGTCAAACTCCTTCCGAAACCAGCAACAGAAGTAGACTGACTGGCTACGAGTGTTTGTACCTATCGGTCCCCTGGTGGGGGGTGGAGGAAGTAGATCAACAGAAGACAAATGTTCATGCAAAACTGAGTGTTCTCGTTTTTTTGTTTCAATCTGTTGAATTACCGCTGACGCAGAAGGAAAAGCTATATAATGGAGAGGTATGGTTCATTTCAAAAATTAAATTAAATATTACATTATGCATGTATCATACAATATATATTTAAATCTTTGATGATTTTGAACAGGGTTACTCAGCCTATCTCAGCAAATCATCTCTGCCTTTCATACTGCCAGATCTCTTGATTTATTTATGACTTTCTTAAATGAGAAATATTGTGAAACAAAATACTGTATCTATTACACAATGAGTGGGTGGAGTATATAATATCAACACTATCTTTTAAAGGCAACAATTATTGGAAGAATGACAAGCTAAAATGTTCTGAACTTCACTGATCTAACCACTTTTGCAATAACATTAACTTTTACGATAAACCCTGTCCTTAATGCACCAATACTGTAATGACAATTTTTGAGTAGGGTCTTACAAGCTTTTGAATACAGTAACAAATGTGACAACACCTACAGGCATAATAAAATATAATAAGTGCTGTATATACATGCATGTGAGCTTGTACGTGCATTTGCTTGCTGATTTTACACCAAGGGAGTGGCTATCATTCTGAACAGTAGCCACCCTACTTACGAACATTCAAGTTTTGAACAGACAGGGTTATAACTTCATATTTTGCTCTGCAGGCCTATTCTGCTACTAACAATTTTTGCAAAGAACAGAACACAAGGAATAAGAACCTGTTCCTTTAACTCCATCCCTGATTATCCCGAGTACTCTCGGGATTAACTAACATGCATTCTTCTTACAATCATCAGAATACAGTAAAACCCCTTATTCGTGGAGGATGCATACCACATCCCCCCACGAATAGCTAAAATCTGCGAATACTTAAAGCCCTTCTAAAAACATTTAGAACTGCCTATTTTGATAGTTCAAACACTAAAAAACCTCTAAAAATGCTTATACAGGTATTATCCTACTTACAATGGGGTTAGGTTCCAAAAAAACCATTGTTTGTTGAAAAAAACGTATCTTGACTATAGCCTAGCCTACACTAGGGTATTCAATACCATCTATACATATATGGTAGCCTAGCCTTCGCTACAAATATACTCTAAACATACACGATATAGTAATTATTAATATCAGCTAATCCTGGAGGGTCATGCAGAGTGACTTATGATAATTCGCAAAGCAAAACTGAATAACAAACAAGAATTAGCTTAGCCTACACTATGGTATACTGTATACATATACGGTAGCCTAGCCTACATTATACTGTAGTCTGTATTCACATATCGTATTATACAAACATCAACAAAACGAATACGCATCTTTTCCATGGATCTTTTAAAATGTTATGGTTTACTTAACTGTATCCAACAATACTGTATATATTCTTGTATTGCTTTTTTTATCATAAATTGCTATCATAGCGATCAATGTTTTGGTTTGGAAATCGATTACGTGGTAACTTTATTTTGCCGTATTTAACTCAGTTCAGAGTACTTTTCTTGCTTCTAGTTAGCGTAAATGAATCTCTAGAGACTTTACTTATAAGGGGCAAGGTTATTTTTCGTTATACAAAGTATTTTGAGGTCGAAGTATAACTTGAATGTGTGTTCTTGTGAAATTATTTAGCTATTTTTTTTTTTGTCAATACAGGATGTTGGCCGTTTGGGGGCATACTGGTTTTGTGTAAAAAAAAAAAAAAAATAAAGATTCCGTTCGCTATTTTCACTTGATTTCATCGTAATACGAGCTTTAAATATTTATTGTTTATCGGCGTAAAAAAAGCAGTAATGTGTGTTCTTCCAAGCCCAGTAATTTTGATTAAAATACTTTCTCTCCAATTTTAATTACAGTCGAGTTTCATCCATGTTGCTGATGCATGATAGTTTATAGTCATTAGCAGCTTGAACATTATTTTCTAAGCTTCAGCTACAACTTGCAGCTTATTAATATAAAAATATATCAGGCCTATTCTACTTAACGTCATTTGTAACATAACTATGGTAATTGTTTATTACCGTACAATGTTGAAATGCAAGCAAAACAGTTGTTCTTATCCGATTCAGTTATAAGCAAAACAACAGTTTCTCGTTCAGTTGTTTATGGTTCTACGCATTTACGCAAGAGTATAACATTACTAACAATACTTTTATCATTCTCTCTTACTTTTTTAACTAGAAGATGGGATAAAGAGATTGAGGAAAAGAAGTTGGTCTATTGTAATTTGGTCTCTCTTGCTGCCTGATTGTATACTGCCGCCTGTGCCCGTGAAATTTAAAAATATTTTTTAAATATTGTCGTATCGATATTAATTGCTTAGCCCATCGCAAAATCGAATTATTGTATGGCGAACTATTGTAACTCGAGTACTACCTGGGTACTCGAGTATTTTAATAGTTTTATCACAAAAAGTGCATTTAATCATGAAAATGTAGAGGTTAGTGAATATTTCTTAGTGAAAAATACCACAAAAGGGCGAATTTTCCATGAATAATACGTATATATGTTCCACAGAGAAATCCGCGAATAGGTGAGTCAGCGAATCGTGAGAACACGAATATGGGGGGGGGGGGTTTATTGTAATCATTCATACTAGTAAAATATTCCTGCGTATTCCCATCTTCCCAATTAACTCATTCTATGATGAATTCCCATTTTCTATGTTTCCTCTCCCCACAGGAAGCATTTGATAAGTATTTCTGTGAACAGATGGCAGTGTGCATTGTTTACTTGATGAACTTCCATGCTCCTGTGAAATTCTCTCCATGTCCATAACTTCCAAAGCATAGAAAAAATACTAAATTTTTAATGTTGCATGAATCAAAATTTTATTTTCTTCTGTAACTTTCTAGGATCCAAAGTAATTCTTTACTATACAGAATGATTGAAAAATACAGTGAAAATAGTATAATCTACAACTCCTGAGGACATTCCTGGGAATGTCATCATCAACAAAAATTATGCACTACATATTAAAAACCCACTTACAAACAATTCAAGGTATGAACAGGCATCCGGAACGTAACTCGTTCATTAGTAGGGTGGTGTATGTACTTGCATTTAATATCTCCATGCTAAAACTCCAATAAATATTTCATCCAAATATGTGTGTGTACAAGACTTATCAAAGGTACTATTTTGTTATTTATTTGGTATGGCCTTTGAAAATTTACAAAATCCATACACCACCCGAAACACATCACAGGCTACTTGAGCTTAGGCTATTATATATCACTGGTTGACACACTGGGTAAGTATGCAAGACACTTTGTTAACTGATGTACACAAGTATATCAATTACATTTTATTGAGGGATATTAACTTTATCAAAACTTGGATGTGCAATTTATGTGTAATTGACAAATGCACTGAAAACATTAAGTAAATTTAATGATTTTCATAACAGTATTAATGACGGGTTATGTATACTATCCTATCACTACAGCAAAAATTGTTGAATTTACATATAAATTTTCTCAGTTCATCTGTCACTAAAAGTAAACTGTAGCTTCAGTAGGCAACTGTATGACTGCCTGTCTGTCTGTATATTTACTTCCTCTTTCTTGTATTGTGTTTTTATTTTACTAAAAGTTTCAATAAGTAAATATCACTTAATAAAATATGAATACAGTATAGTTATGTATACCAGTACCTACTGAGCACTACATATTTACCCAAATTTTCAACAAATTATATACACTGTACAATAGCCAAACCTCAAGTAGCTTCCCATAAATTTTGTTAAGATTTAACAAATTTTTGTATGCCTTACCAAATTTGCTGTATCTTTAATATGCCCTGCACAAACCTCTGAAGATCTGGATGAAATGTTTACAGATTTTTAATATGACTATACCAAAATGCTCTCTTCAAAATCAACAGTCAAATGCATAGAAGCTCATATACAATGCATGCATATGATATTTTTTCATATTTTACTATTCCTATAACTAATGGTGGATTCGTTACTTAAATTTAACAGTTTACAAGATTCCCCTCAAAACTTTAGCAGAAATAGAAATTTTTTAAAAATTTACCTTTTAAATACTTACCTCTCTATTATGATAGCTGTATTCCGCATGGGAAGACGATAGTGTGAAAACTAAAAAATTTATGGGATTATTCAGTCTGAACCCTCTAGTGACCCATCCCTTTCAGTTGGTTCACTCGTCTTTTGTTTCTGTTAAAAATTTTTTTTTCTTCCACATGAGTGTGGCCTTTTGGGGGGGGGGGGAATATATAACAGAGAGGTAGGCATTTGAAAAATAAATTTTTAATGAAAATTTCTACTTTTGAAATGGATCTGACCTCTCTATAAAGAAAATTCCCACACTGAACCAAGGACATGGGAAAAGGTGTTAGAAAAAAAAAAAAAAGCTACAAAAACAAAAAAATTCCACCTGGAATAAGATGTTACTTAACTAATGAAGAGAATTCATCTGCTGGTACTAGCGCAAAGCATGGACTAATTCATTAGGTAGCAAGGCCTATGAATGATGCTGGAGGTTCCTTGCTAAGGATACCATTCACACATTGATGAAAGTGGAGGAAAAAAAAAAAAAAGACCTGCCTAGGCCAGCACAGCAACAACAGTAAAAGTAAAAAGGCTGTTATCTCCAAATAGGCACCTTCATACTCACCAAAATCATGACAACTTCTTAAATAAGAAGTCTAAAGGACGGGTACCTTAATCATTCAGAATACAAGCTCCTCTACCGTAATGAAGGGAAAACCCGCACTGTACAATTCATAATGAATCTCTACATCTTGCAAATAGTGCTACGCAAATATGGAGTTAAATCTCCACTGAGCTGCAATGAAAATTCTCCTTACAGAGAGGTTCTTAGGAAAACAAAGTGGTTGCTACTGGTTGAATATCTTGGAATTTTAACTTTAGGAGACGTAAGAAAGAAGGATCTAGGTTAGCATGTGCCTCCCTGACCAAACCCTTAAAACAGAAGAGCCATGATATTCTTGGACATGGGAAAATCAGGCTTTCAAGGGCTGCAAAATAGGCTTTTGACATTTCATCAGATTTCCCTAGCCCTTTGTAAATATACAGGCAGCTCTGACTAGACACAGGGAAGCATCTTCCCCATCTGGTACCAAAGACTGGGGATGTCAAAAGAGCGAGGCAAAGCAAATGACCTCAAGCCATTCTTCGCACTGAAAAAAGGAAAAAAAAGAGAGGACTGCTCCTTGGGAAGTGAAGCTCATATAGCATGAGAAAGACTGAAGCTCACTCACTCTTTTTGCCTTGACTAACAAAAACAAGCATCTTAACTGTCAAACTTTTCAGGGAGGCAGTGCTGTGGGGTTCAAAAAGGGGTATGCTTAAATAAGCACCACATCCCAATTTCAAAATATGGGTTTAATTGGAGACTAATGAATCTTGATTTGGAAGAAGCAGATGGCCTCCTTAATTTTCATGTTAGACAAAATAGCTAGAACCAAATGCCTCAATACAAAGGCTATCATGAATCGATACCCTTTAATGGCATGAACTGAAAAACCTCTGGTGTAGCACAAGAAAGAATTTTAACGAGGTTATTTATGGAGGTATAGGTGCAGGAAATCCTTCTGGTGGAGCCCCAAGCCCTAAAACCAACCAGTGTCTTTGGTACAAGGCATTACTGTGGTCAAATCTCTTTTGGAATTAGTAATTGACTTGCACTCCATAGAAAAACCTCTTGCTCATGAAAGATGGCCCTTGTCTCTCCAAGTGGTCAGCTGAAGCCTGGGGAGGTTTTGGTGAAACCCCTTACCTCCTGGTTGTTTGAGATCATTCCTTGATGGAAGGGCTGGCCAGAAGGATTAGGATGAAATACCAGGTCTAGGCCATAGGCCTAGAACTGGGACCAAATAGGTCAATCGCATAATGGTGAATAAATGAAAATGAAGTTTAAAAGAAAAAACTGTAAAATGAATATGCTTTTACTCTGAAACACATGTATACGTTAAATACATTTGCTCATTTCAGGCAGATCTGAAAACCAGTGTGTGTGTAACCACCAAGGAGTCATCAAAGTCATGGGAGAATTCACAGACAAAGAATTTCACAAGAACCCTTTGTAACATAGCTAAGGGAGTAAAGGCAAAGATCTAAAGACAAGACCAATCTAACAGCATTGCATTGGGGGTCCTGAACTAGTGAGCAGTACAACGGCAGGTGACTGTTTAAACTGGAGGCAAGATGGTCCAGAAGGGGAGTGCCCTACAGTTTCCAAAGGTCTTTGCTGACTTGCAGATGCAAAGCCCATTCATAAAACAGAATTTGTTCCTTTCTGCTCAGCTGCTCAGCCACACCATCTCAAGGGATCTTCTAATACCTTTGAGACCTGAATTCGAACAGAATCTGACTGAACTTTCTGGTCCCAGCATGTGTCCCAACAGTGATACCCACTTCTTGGTAGCAAGAACAGGACAAATTCTTGTAGAATTAAAAGAAAATTGTCTACCCTCATTTTAGGAGAGGCCTAGAAATTCTTGGTATCTAGTAACATTCCTAATAGGAAAATTTCTGCACTGGTATCAAATCTGATTTTAGAATATTCAATATTTCTTACTGATTTGTCAATTTCAAAAGAGTATCTCTTGCCCTCAGGTATAGAAGCATTCAGATACCAAACAGGTGAGCCCACTTGCAGAACTGTGACAGGACTCTTGTAAAAACTTGTGGAGCTGACCTTAGGCTAAAGAACATTACCCAAAACTGGTAAACCTTACCTGAAAAACAAACCACAAGCAATTCCTTGAATTTGGATGAATTGGTATGTGTAAGTATGCATTCACCATGTCAATGCTATCCAATCTCCTCTTTGTATTGCCACAATACTGAACTGGCAGACTTCATGCTGAATTGAGTCAAGCAAATGAAATGGTTTAGCTTGGAGACACCTGGTAATGGTCTCCACCTTCCTGAAGCTTTTGGTACTAGATAAAAGCTAACTGCAGAACCCAGGTGCCATAACCAAGACAATTTCCACAGCTCCTTTTAACAAGATAGTCTAATTCCTCTCATGGTATGGTGGCTGCAAATTGGCTGGTAATACATTAGTAATATTTATAATTTTTATGATACATATGTGCATATATTTACACTCCTTTATGTTAGGACAAATGGGGACCCTTTCTCATTATGGGTCTGATGTAGTCAGAGGGTTTGCCCCGACAAGAGATTAGTATGAAGTTGTTGGTGCTCAAGCACAATTCTACTTCACTCAGATACAACCCTAGCCCATACAGCTGCAAGAATCTTGGCCAGTATTTATGAAAGACTGCAGTGTAGTGCCATGCACTGTTAGTGAAAATAATGTGTGCAGCCTGGTGTTGCAATATCTTTAAATTAATATTAAGCCATTGTTGTCAGACTAAGTTCATACAAGTGTTGACAATTATTAGGGGGTTTTAAAAGGCTGCAAGTGTCAGTATGTTAGATGGCTGATGGTTTGCAGGCAGAGCTTTTACTTCAAAATTTGTGGATTGAATTTTAAGTTGTCAAACAAGTGCTGACTACGTGAACATTGATGGTAGCTTCATGTGCACTTGCAGCAACACATTTGCAAATCTTTGTGACCTACATGCACCATGCATCCAAAACAGAAACAGATTTGTGTTAGGCTTGATTGGAAATATGTACTTTGATATAGGACAGTTTTGATCTTGTTATAAGATTGCTGTAAACATAACTTTCTCAAGATGAGTTTATAGGAACATCTTGCAAGTTAGAAGATACGATGACCAACTGAGTCTCCTGGCTACCCTAAGAAAGGAATTACCTTTGGGTCAGAGTAAGTATTATGGCCAACATAAATTAAAAATATAGGGAAATGATTGTGTCCTTAGGTGTATGTTAGTTACTAGTTAGGTAGGGCTGTTTAATAGAGTGTTGAATACAGGAGTATGAAGTTAACAACTGTATGTACTGTAAATTTAATAAACACAACTAGTAGTAAATAAATCTCTAGTTGCGAAGTAATTGTTTAATTTTACTCCCCAAGACTATTGAACTAGGCTATTGCTCTTGCTCTACACCTCTCAACATCATAAATTGTAAAAGAAAAATGAATAAATAGGTAAAAAGGCAAGATCTGCAGCTTCTCTTCATTGTGGAAACAAAAGGGAAACTCCAAAGGTGACGAGGCCAGGGTGGCTGAGAAAGGAGGGGATCCCTCCTTTATTACCTCCCCCACCCAGGAATCCACCTACAGATCCTGCCATTCTGAGTAAGAGAGGCTTAACTTGCCTCCTACTGAGGACTGAGGGCTCGATACATAACAGCTGAATTTTTTTCAGGACAGTTACCATTATTGCTGGGAATCTAGAAGAGCTGACCATCGCCCAGACAACTAACCTGCTTGCCTAGAGGAACCCTGGATCTCTGCGCTGACTGAAGAAGTATCTGCTGCTGTGGATGTGAATGTCTGAATGCTTTTTCCACTTTTTGTATAATAGCAACTACTGCTAATAATATAATGCCTAATACTAATGTATCCAGCAGAGAATGCAAGGGGTGCTGAGCAATAATCTCTGCTGTGTGTTGATGTGACTGAGGGAGCCAAAAGAACAATTGTTCCCTACAAGTGACAACTGCATTTGTGAAGGCACGCACAATTTCTCAAGGGAGTATTAAACTGCTCTATCTAAGCTGCCCAAGAAACCCACAAAATCATTCCCCAAATGGAGATTCTCTTGAACAGCAGAAACCATCTCTCTTGCTATCTCATCTATGGAAGCAATAGCCATTTCCAAAAAAAAGACTTGTAATACGAAAGGCCGAACAAGCAAAAAACTAACTCCAAAGGAGTTAACACAATCTTGCCTGAGTAAACTGATCCTTTTGAGGGGGCGGGGGTCAACAAGAAGAAAATTATAGTTCCTGATGGATGCAAAGTCCATTCATAAAACAGAATTTGTTCCTTTCTGCTCAGTTGCTCCGCCACACCATCTCGAGGAATCTTCTAATACCTTTGAGACCTGAGTTCAAACAGAATTTGACTGAACTTTCTGGTCCCAGCATGTGTCCCAACAATGATACCCACTTCTTGGTAGCAAGAACAGGACAAATTCTTCTAGAATCAAAAGAAAGTTGTCTACCCTCTTTTTTTTGGAGAAGCCGAACAAGCAACAAACTAACTCCAAAGGAGTTAACACCATCTTACCTGAGTAAACTGATCCCTTTGAGGGGGGGGGGTCAAGCAAGAAGAAAATTATAGTCCCTGATGGATAACGGAATTAATGCCTAGTTTCATAAAACATCACTCTCCTGTTTCTCACAGACAGCTAAAGGAAAGAGGAAGCACTTCTCACAGAAACCTTCTCATGGAGTAATTTAACTGCAGTCGAACTTGTTCAATACCAACTCAGCCAAATTAAGAGAGAGAGAGATCTGCCTTAGGGTCCACCCTATCGTGAATTTACTGGCTCCTCAAATAAATCAGGAAATTTGCTGACACATACCCTAATGTCTCTGAAATTCTGATGAAATTACCTGCTTTTCTTCAGCATCAGAATCCATTTCAGGAGCCTAAGGCTCATCACAGGGAAATCCTCGGGAAGCAATGGTTGGTGGCAGCAGAACACCCTTCTCCCTGAAACAAAATGAATTTAAACTCCTCTAAAAACATATAAATATACAAGCAAAAACTTGCTTTATACAAGTGGAAGAAATGGTCTTAACTGAACCCTGGCACCTAGAGCCAAAGAATCAGCAGCCCCAGGAACAGAAGACTCCTGTGCGTTAACAAGCTCCTGCACTAACACCTACATAGCGGAAGGTAAAACCAAAAACATCACATGAGCAAACATGAAAAACCTGAAGGAGTGGATGATAATCCAGTCTGTTCTACTACTAGAAGAATATGAAGTGCCAGCACTGAAAAGGTTACTGAGAGTGCCTAAAAAAAGCCTGAGAATACCTAACAGACCAAGAAGAAACCCTAGGTGCCCATGGCGGCCAAAATGTAAAGCATGGTTCAAGAACATGTCTAGAATGCCCACAAGTCCAAGGAGACACAGAAGGGGAATGAAATTGGCCCTACAAGACACCAACAAAGACTGAGACACAGACCAAGGAGAACAATACAAGCTTTTACTTCATGATCTGCATGAGAAACTTGTACTGTCTTACAAGGCATCAAAGTATGATCAAAATTCCTGAGAAAGGAAGAACATGGAGAATGAATGCATTCACAACCAATTGTGGCTGCTTGCACAAATCTCCCACATGTTCAGCAAATGGCGTGAAGAAAAATCAGCATAACCAGACTGCCTGGGATGCCAAGATGACAAATGCAAGCACAAGGAGTGCCTCCAAGACATTACCATATCCTGCAAAGGAGGAGAAACCAAATATGGTTGAGAATAACCAGAGAACCATAAAGATATCCCAGATATGGATCGCTGGGAGTATGTGGCTTCCCGCAAGTCTGGGGATAAAGAAACATCATCAGATATTGAGCATGCAGGCTTATCTTCATCTATACCTCCTGCCTACCCAAACTTTGCTTGATTTTACTGCATGCATCCTACAGCGACCAAATGCCAACCTGTCTGCAACACATGCCAGGATGGCGAGGGAAAGATGACAAGGGGCACAAACTGCTTCCACTCCCAGACATACCCTGCTTCCCTGTACCTCCAACAGTTGGGGGGACCATTACGGGGCATAGCTAAGAAGGGCATTGACACTTCCTGTAATGCAAGGGCAGAAACCTAAAAAAGGACAACTAAATTGGGTCTGTAAAGCAGCATGTGTTGAGGGGGTGACCTCCATAAACTTCTCAACCATAGCTCTAAGGCTAGCTACATCAGATTCTAACTTGCCAATCCTCATACCCTGAAAGATATAGGGAGGGAGCTTTGAAGAGATGAAATGCAAAAAGTAAACACCACCCTCAATATCTCCTCACAGACCGAAGACACAGAATAAACATACAAATGACACTCAATCTTGGTCCATCCAAAAGTGATGGTCAACACAGTTCAAAACTAAATGATCATATCAATCTTAGTTTTCACATACTATTGTCCTCCTGTTATGCAGGAAATAAAACTATCATAACAGATAAGTACGATTCATCTAAAAAAATAATGCTACACAAGATATAGAAGGAAAAAGAGGCAGATTTTCACGATTGCTGCACTATGACCGGGGCACTGTGTAGCCTATACCACCCAGTCTTTGTTACTTAAGAGATATTGTTACTTGTAAGGGCAAATCCTCAAAATGTCAGTTAAGATGAGGTGACCTACTATACATATACTTTTTCTATTTTTCATCACTTAACCCCTATTTTAAATAAAACAAAACATAGATAAATGCAATTAATATCTTAATTGTGTAGCCTATTCTATCATTTTCCAGAGATGCGAGTGTCCGACTTCAAGTCTCTAAAAATTTATATTTAAGAATATTCCATTAGTTTCTATGCAATTTCAATCAACTGATCATTTACAATGTACCGGCAGTCACCGGTTATCGGCGGCCTCGGTTATCTGCAATCCAGTTTTCTGGCGCTTCTCTAGCGACGACGATAACCGGATTTTCGACACCAATTCCCAGTTATCAGCACTGATCCTCGGTTATCGGCAGCGCTGATCCCTGGTTATCGGCGCTGATAACCGAGGATCAGCACTATTATCACCCATTTTCGGCTGTCAGCAATTTTCGGTTATCGTCACGCTGTCAGGAACGTAACCCCGCCAATAACCGGGGACTGCCTGTACTTGTATAATTCAATGCATTAACTGTTTTTAATGAAAATTTTCACTACATAATGGAGAAGAATTAATAATTCATCAAAATGATTTTATCTACCCTTGGGGCATAATTGGTTTTTTTTATTTATGTTAAGGGATAATACTATGAAAAATGTTCTGAAAAAAATCTCAAATATTCACAAAAAAAAAAAAAAATGCATATCTTCTCATAAGTCATGAAGTTACTCAAACTTGAATTCCCAATTAACCAGCCTACATAAACTGTGAAAATGATAATTTAGTTTAACCCTTAAACGACGAGCCTCTATTTACAAAAACGTCTCCCGTATGCCAGCGGCGTTCAGGAGTTAGCGCCGAAGCGCAAAAAAATTTTTTTCAAAAAATCACAGCACGCTTAGTTTTTAAGATTAAGAGTTCATTTTTGGCTCCTTTTTTTTTTTGTCATTGCGTGAAGTTTAGTATGCAACCATCAGAAATGAAAAAAAATATCATTATCATATATAAATATTGAAATATATGACAGCGCAAAAAAACTTTTTCATATATAATTTTATACAAATCGTGCTGTGAGCAAAACGGTTAAAGCTAACTTTTTATTTTTTTTTCCCTTGTATTGTACACTAAATTGTGATGATTTTGGTATATAACAAATTGTAAAACGATCAAAGCAACACAGAGAAAATATTATCACAAAATGATACATGAATTGTGAATCGTAGAGCGTAAAAAATGTTTTTTCAAAAATTCACCATAAATCGAAATATTGTGCTAGAGACTTCCCATTTGTTGAAAAATGAAGCTAACTGATTGAATATTACTAGACTGTAAGTGTTTTAGCTTACAATTGCAGTTTTCGACCATTTCGGTCGAGTTAAAGTTGACCTAAAGTAGAATTTTTCTATTTATCGTGATTTATATGAAAATATTTCAAAACTGATAAAAGCTACAACCATGAGTTATTTTCTGTTGTATTGTACATGAAATTTTGCACATTTCCATATATAAAACTTTATGTAACGACTAATATAAAACGGTGCAAACATTACGACGTGACGAAAGAATTTCTGAGATGTTCGGCCGAGTTACCGTGCGGACGTTAAGGAAAATGTTTTTCAAAAATTCACCATAAATCGAAATATTGTGCTAGAGACTTCCAATTTATTGCAAAATGAAGGTAAATGATTGAATATTACTAGAATGTAAGAGTTTTAGCTACAATTGCGTTTTTTCGACCATTTCGGTCGAGTTAAAGTTGACCGAAGGTTGAAATTTGGGCAGTTATCGTGATTTATGTGAAAATATTTCAAAACTGATAAAAGCTACAACCATGAGCTATTTTCTGTTGTATTCTACATGAAATTGTGCACATTTTCATATATAAAAGTTTATGTAACGACTAATGTAAAACGATGCAAACATTACAACAACGTGAAAGAATTTCTGAGATGTTCGGCCGAAGTTACGCGCAGAGCGTAAGGAAAGTTTTTTTTTTTCAGAAATTCACCATAAATCCAAATATTGTGCTAGAGACTTCCAGTTTGTTGCAAAATGAAGGTACATGATTGAATATTACTAGAATGTAAGAATTTTAGCTTATAATTGCGTTTTTTTACCATTTCGGTCGAGTTAAAGTTGACCGAAGCTTAAAATTTTGGCAGTTATCGTGATTTATATGAAAATATTTCAAAACTGATAAAAGCTACAACCATGAGTTATTTTCTGTTGTATTCTACATGAAATTGCGCACATTTCCATATATAAAACTTTATGTAACGACTAATACAAAACGGTGCAAACATTACGACAACGTGACGAAAGAATTTCTGGCGCGGACGTAAGGAAAAAGTTTTTTTTCAAAAATTCACCATAAATCGAAATATTGTGCTAGAGACTTCCAATTTGTTGCAAAATGAAGGTAAATGATTGAATATTACTAGAATGTAAGAGTTTTAGCTTACAATTGCGTTTTTTTACCATTTCGGTAGAGTCAAAGTTGACTGAAGGTTGAAATTTTGGCAGTTATCGTGGTTTATATGAAAATATTTCCAAACTGATAAAAGCTACAACCATGGGTTGTATGTTGCTGTATTTTACATGAAATTGCGCACATTTTCATATATAAAACTTTATGTAACGGCTAATATAAAACAGTGCAAAACTTACGACAAAATGACGAAAGAATTTCTGAAATTTTCGGCCTAGTTACCGCGCGCAGATGCAAGGAAAAAGTTTTTTCTAAAATTCACCATAAATCGAAATATTGTGCTAGAGACTTCCAATTTGTTGCAAAATGAAGGTACGAAGGTACATGATTGAATATTACTAGAATGTAAGAGTTTTAGCTTACAATTGCGTTTTTCGACCATTTCGGTCGAGTCAAAGTTGACCGAAGGTTGAAATTTTTTGTAGTCAACGTACGGTACATCCACCCCGGCACCCAACAGACAATTTTAGTCGACGTATGATACGTCCAGTCGGCGTTTAAGGGTTAACCAAACCAGTGAACCCATTCCTAGACTCAAGGCTTGTCAAGAATTTATCAAATGACAGATGAAAACTGAAGCAAAACCAGAAGTTTCAACAACTATGGGGAAGAGACCAAAGGGAAATGAATGAAAATGAAAATATTTAATTAAATAAAGCTAAGGGTTACTGAACTATGCTAATCAGCTTCAACACTGCTTACAAGACATCATGCAAGAAACACTGAGAGGACACCCACCCTCTATGGCAAACAGGGTTGGATATGGTGTCAAGATACGTATGAACAATATAATGCACAAATGGAGTTATAAATTTCACCAGAAATTTCTGGATTTATGGAGTCTTCAATTAAAAATTTCCTAGGAAATGAGGTTGAAAATATGCAATGCCACATCTGATAAAAATAATAATCTGATACCGATTACATTAACATACACTGGTTGCTCTAAAATGCATGCATGCATCACATGTCACTCAATAATAACTGCAAATGAACTACAAAGTACTTACCAAGTGGGAGCGAGGTGAGCGCATTATTATACATGTTGAGCTTGGTAAGGTAACTGGCTCGGGAAAAGATACCATATGGGATCTTATCCACAAGGTTGTGATCCAAGTTGATGGAGTGCACATTTGTGAACTGTGATGGGCCTCCAACTGGGTAGGAAGTGAATGAATTTCGGGACAGAGTGAGAGAAGAAAGGTTGGAGAGCGAGCTAAGTAGGCCTTCTGGTAACTGGGAGATCTGATTACCTTCTACATTGAACTCATCTAGGTGGATGCACTTACTTAGTGATCGTGGGACTGACGTCAACCTGTTATACCTGCCAAGTAATTATGGGACAAATCTTATTCATGGAAATTCAGCATTTTATCTAGAAGAATATATCAAACTTATCACCAAAAAAATTTTATTTAATACATAGAATCCATCTTTCTCATAATATTCTACAAACACTAACAGCATGTTCATAAAAAAAAAAAACAAATATATATGCATATAAGACTTCCTATCCTTACCACCACAGAAACTAGCACTACCACCATACAGAATAATATCTATTTGTCTGATAATAGGCCTTCAGCAAGCAAAGCTATTAAATACTACGAAACAAACTGTTACACTACCTGAGTCCTAAGCAGATGAGATTTTTTAAGTTTCCAATAGTGTGTGGCAAATCCAGCAATTCATTATGCTGTAAATGGAGAGTTTGCAAGCAGGTACAATTGCCAATCTCCTCTGATAAATGTTCCAGATGATTGTTAGCAACATCTAACGTCATAAGGCCTTTCAACTCTCCAATACCGGGGGGAAGCTGGCGTATCTTATTCTCCCTTAAAGACAAGGTTATCAAGTTCTGAAAGCAAAAACAATTATGAATTCCAGTACATAAATTTCTTCCTTTGAGAATTATCGAAATACAACTCCATCCGTGATTATGCTGATCTGCAGCACAAAAAACACTGCTTACAAAAAATAAGAGTATATCATGTAGAAATAAATTAAGTAGAGAGAGATGGGCAAACTATGATTATGAAATAAGCTGTGGTAAGTGCATACTTTATTATAGGTTATAGTACAGTACCATAATATCCCTAAAAAAAAAAAAAAAAAAAAAAAAAAAAAAAACTAACAGAGTCAAACACCTGCCTAACCCTCTCCACCCACTCCACACCAAAATCCTATCCCTCTCCCAGCCAGGGAAACCCTTTCCCCAGCCAACCCCACACCCACAAAACCCTTCTCATTCTGTTTAGGAGTGTAAGCAGCTTTACCAACATATCCTCAGACACCCCCCCACAGCACTGCCAACCACTGGAGAACAGTTTTTGCACATTTTTTTAAATATATATATACAAATAGTTGCAGACCTTTGATCTGTGCAACCTACGACCACCCCCACTTATGACAAAAAAATGACAATTAATTGTTACACAAAAGATACATCCCTGATAACTTTTATAAATAGATCGTAATTTCCCCATAAGAATCAATGGTAATAAGGGGGGGTTCAGCTCCACGACAGTGGGGAAATTACCTTTCTTTTAAATTTTGATAAACAATATTTTGTGAACATCTGGAGTAACACAGATCATTAACAAAAGTTTTGGCTGTTCATCATTACAGCCGTTCCCATTGGTCCCCCCCTTCTGACTCGTGCTCCTGGCTCAGGCGTTAACTCCACATTACCCCATATGAACAAACATAAGCACAAACAATTTATCATAAAGTATTATATAATATGAATACTGTGATCATATACCATCTGCATTTTGGTAATGTTTATATTTTCAAAATTATCAGCCGAATGCAAATTTACATTCTGGTAATATTTGCATTTTTACAATCCTCAGTTTAACGAATTTCAACATCATCATCATTGCCAAGTGTCACCATATCATAACAGAGTGCTTTCTACATCCTCACTACCATTAGTAGCTAAATAAAACATAGTCCACATCTACTTTTTTTTTTTTGTAAATTAACGAGGCTTGGTTAAAAATACAGCTTACCTTTTTTTTATAAATGCAATATAAATTTTAAAAGTAAAGTTGCAATTTTGTAAGTTTCAGACAACAATTTTGCCTATTCCTAAATGTTTGCATCCTGCATATTTATTACTTTCATTAGCCTTGGGTATCAAGAATTGTGTGCAAATGTTGTAACTGTATAAACATGTTTTAGAAATATTAGACTAGCTGTAGCACGCACAGTTCAATTAAAACTCTTCAAAGATAAAAAAAGGCTAATAAAAACTTTCAAACAAAATTATAAAATAAGAAAAAAGATCCTAAAAAGATTAAATATAAGAGTAATAAAACAATAAAAATGTGGTAAGTAATAACTTTAAAAACCATGGAGACATGAACCCTTCCCTTACTATCCAGAGCACAGTATCCTGAATGCGTCAATCACAAGTAGTTTTTTCTATATATATATATAGTATTTTTGTTAATCATGAGAATAATCATTCACAACCCAAAAATATCCTTACTTATTTTTATTATCCCAATTTTACTTCCTTTGATGCATTCCCATTTATATCCTTCCTCTCCCATTAGTGAATGTTTAGTGTTCATTGTCTTCATTAGATGTAAGTCACAGAAAATATACAGTTCTTCAGATTATGAGGGAAAAAGCTGACTCGCAATTAACCCATTTTATGTGCAGGGTTAACCCTCCCTCATAAAATAACTGCCCCCATGCAAACAAAGTGCAAATGGCTGCCCACATAGCATAATTCTCTCATTTCGTCCTTCCTGTATCCTTCCCCATCTGCCGTCAATATCTTTTGCTGTTCCAGGTTGCCATGAGAGAGCCACTACAAAGACTGGAAGCCCTACCTGATGTGTCTGCCATATTGGTCTCTGAGGCACTCCTGCCTCGGAACATCTGACCGCACCCGATTCGACCTCACAAGTGTTTTGGCTCTGGTAGCAAGCACACGTCCCTAGTTCTCACTCAACCACTCCACAGGTCCGCCAACCCATGCCCCATGTGTGACAGTTCTCAGTTCAGAATACCCATATACTGGATCTTTGCTTTGGACTCCTGCGGCAAGCCTAAGACTTGAGTATTTTGGCAGCCTGTTTTTCCTCCTACTGAAGTGCTTCTTGACTTTTGTTGACAAACCGGCCCCAAGTCTCTCTCGTGATTCACCACGTGCATTTCTCTCTCTCCATCCATCAGGAAATCCCCCTTTTGTTCCCCAAGTCGATTCTTTTCTGAGCCTGCCACCCATCGTTTGCAAGTTAGTCTAATTCCAATTTATGAACAGTGCGATATATGTGAGTTTCGACTGGCTGTGCCATTCGTGAGCACGTTAGTTTGGGAATCCTTAGTATTCCAAGTGCATGATATTAGGGCTTCAATCCTCACCAATCCCATATTCAATTCGACGCCTCTCTCTTCCAGAGGGATGCCTTTATCGTGAGTGACCAAGGAAATCCTCAGCTCGCCCTTGCATTCATTGTCTGGACCTACCCGCATGCGATGAGGAATTTCATCTTTTATGGCACCACTGAATCTTTATAATCAGCTTATTTATTATTATTCACGTGTGCCTCTAGTATCATTTGTAAACTGTTATTAATTGTTGAATACATGTAATTAATTGCTAACTGAGTACAACTATGACTTGCAGTAACTTGACTGAAAAGAGTATCGAAGGTTAGTAATCATCAGCTTTCGATTTTCCTGTTTTTTTTAATTATTGTCAGCCATTTTATAGCATTCTGTTGCTTTGCCAAGACTGGCCAGTACCAACCCTGGTAAATAATTGTGCCATATCACCAAATACATTGTATTTTAAGGAAATTTATACAGCATGAGGATTTCATAAACATAAATATGAGCAACAAAATTATAAAAAGTGGTTAATAATCACTAAAAATATCAAAGAGAAACTTATCTTTTATTTATATTGAAAGCGCTCCTTTCAGATCAAATACAGTTGTACTCTACAGAATATTTTTCATTCATCCAACTTGTGCCCGTTCTGACTTGTAACTGGTTTGTCAGAACCTAATCAAGTCTTAAGCTGGTAACTATTTTTATGTCAATTCGAGTTGCACGAATTCACAGACACGAATTTTTCATTGGAATCTGACTAATGGTCATACACGAGTTTTTCACAGACACACGCGAACATTTGTGAACAATGGGAAACCCTGTAAAAGTGTTTGTTTAATTTTTTATGTAATTTATAAGTTTTCAAGCTTGTGTAATTTAATTAACACTGAATATTAAAAGTAATAATCTCTCCCTCTCTCTCTCTTTTAGTGAGATGAATTTTTATGGTACATGTAAACAGGTATGTTTATTTCTATGATAAACTTTTTACCTAATAATAAGTAATTTTCAAATATTAATAAGATTAATAAAATTAAATAATAATAATAATAAAACTGTAATTACAAAATTCGCATTATTTTGAACAAACAAATTCTTCCCTCGTCTTTTGTAAGAAGGTGGAAGGCAAAAGCTGTCAGACATGTCATTTAACATAAGAAGGGGAGTGTTGCTAATCAGTGGTCAAATTTTTCTTGTAACTCACTGTGTGTGTGTGTGTGTGTACATAATAATCATAAAAAATTTCACAACTCTCTCTCTCTCTCTCTCTCTCTCTCGAAATTAGCCAACGTATTACAGCACTGTTTCTCTGTATGTCTTTACCTGTACAGTAGATAATTTGAATTTATCAAATTTTACCTGTACCGTTTACAAACTGTAAATGCGCTGTTCTAAAACATAAGAGACACACAGCATTTCAGAACAAAGACAAAGTGACAGAATGAAGTTTTTAAAAACGAGGTTGAGAAGACTTCTAAAAATACATTGGTGGAATGGGGGAGAGAGTCACACACTCCTATATTTTTAAGGCAACCATCTATTTCTATTTTTAAGGGTAATGTATTAAGCTAACTTTTCAATGAAAATACAGTAACTTTAATTTCATTTAAAAGTTAGTTTAATACTGAATTTCCATCTTTTGATATCCAACGTAAGTCTCTCTCTCTCTCTCTCTCTCTCTCCGTAATATATCAAAAATAATATAACTTTACTCTCTTAATTTGACCTGTATTGTCTACAGAGTGTAAATGCGCTAGCGTTGCAAATACGTTCTAAACCATAGAGACATAATAACTAAGTTGTATTAGTCAAAATATAAAACACTGTTTGTTCATGAAAAAGCATTTCAGAACAAAGAGAAAGAGACGCAGAATAAAGAAGTTGTTAAAAAGAGGTTGAGACGATTCTAATAATAGACCGGTTGGAAGGGGGGGGGAGAGAGAGAGAGAGAGAGAGAGAGAGAGAGAGAGAGAGAGAGAGAGAGAGAGAGAGAGAGAGAGAGAGAGAGAGAGAGAGAGAGAAATTCTCTTCCAACTCTCAATTTTTACGTCAACCATTTATTTCTCTTTTAAGGGTAATGTATTAAGCTAACTTTTAAATGCAATTACAGTAACTTTAATTTCATTTAAAAGTTAACTTTATAATTTGGGAGCATGATTAGGGTCATATTTAGTGTTTAAACTTTAGAAATAAGCATTTATTAGCATTTTTAGAGACCATGCCAAGCTTACGCGAAAATTCACCCTGTGCAAGGGGTTCTGGAACCTAACCTCGCGTAAGTTTGGAGTATGACTGTATATAACGGGTGTTTCGAAATTAGAGGCCCTCCCTCCAAAGAACAACTTGACTTGGGCCTGATAGCGGAGAGCCGCAGCCAGTGGTGCTCCCCAGTCATCCTGGTACCGAAGGAAGGGGGTGGAGATTGATTGTGCATCAATTTTCGTTAGCTGAATGAGGTTGCCAAACCAGAGCCATACCCCCCCGCCACGGACTGAAGTATGCTTGGACAGCTTAGGCAGTGCCCCGTTCCTCAGCAAGACTGATTGAGAAAAGGGGTACTGGCAGGTGCCACTGTCACAGGAGTACTGGCCCCGACCACATAAACCATGCCCAGGGGCATGTATCAGTGTAAGGTCATGCCATTTGGCCTTAAGAACACCCCAAGCTGCTTTCAACGCCTCATGAACAAGGACCTGGCTGGAATAAGGAATTGCGTCATGTACTTAGACGATATCATAATCTATGCTAATTCTTGGGATGTACACCTGAGCATTCTTAAAGAAGTGTTAGCCACCCTACAACAAGTGAAGTTGGTCATAAACCTGAAAAAGTGCCAGTTTGGCATAGCTGAGATTACCTACCTCGGTCATTGGGTCGGAAGTGGCAAACCGATGCCAAAGGATGCCAATGTCAAAGCCATCCAAGAGATGTCGTATCTGAAGACGAAAAGGGACACGCAGCAATTTTTGGGAATGGTGCAATACTTCTGGAGGTTCACCTTAAATTTTGCTGACATGGCTGCACCCATCACATACCTCTTCAGGGGAAACCAAATCCTCCGATGCATGCCCGAGTGCCAAAAGGCATACAACCATCTAACACGTACTCACCAGCCAAACTATTCTTCACACCCCGAACTATGAGCAACCATTCAACCTGGCAGTTGGCGCTAGCAATTTAGGAATTGGTGCTGTTGTGTTCCAGGAAGACGATGGCATTCGGCACCCAACTGCCTACAGTATTATTCCAAAAAGCTTAACCCAGTCCAGACCAGATACAACACAATCGAGAAAGAGCTCCTTAGCATGATCCTACCTATGAAGCATTTTGAATCTTACCATGCAGATCATAAATTTCCCTTGGCCGCCCTCATGGACCATTACCCCCTCAAGTATCTCACTACTTTCAGGAACCAAAATATGTGTTGATGCATTAGTGCCTAGATTTGCAGGACCATAATAAGAAAATAGAGCATATCAAAGGCACCAACCAGTCTGTTGATGTTCTATCTAGACAAAGTCACAACCCCAGAGCCACGGAATAGCCTGGCCTACTTCCAGAGTGCAGTGCCCAGGCCTCCCATTCCTGAACGTAACCCTTAAGATTGCTTCCTTCTTTGATGCTATCTTTCCTTTGATACTTGACGATATCCCAATCGCTTATGTTATTGAGCCTCCAGCTCCCAAGCACTCGTGCCATGTGGCACAGTGCCAGCTGCATTGAGTAGCATGGCACCCCCTAATGTAAGCCCACCCAGGACTCCCAATTTGATGCCTTCCCAAGGCAAAACTAACAGCATGAACTTGCAACTTCGATAATATTCAACTAAGAAAATAATGAATAAATTTTGTTAACCAACTAACCTAAGTTTAGACTGTATGATTAAGTCTCACAAAATGACTGAGTATTTGATGACTGATCGAGCCATGACAATGGCACTTAACATAAGGTGTAAATTCATAAAACTGTTAGCAATAAATACTTTGCAACTGCTGCCTCTGTAACTGAATGATGATCTTAAGACTTGATTGAGAGTAGTCAACATTAATGTTAGCACAGTCCAAGAGAAACATAAGAAGACAGGGAGCAATTTGATGCAAGTGACATACTGAGGCAGACATGCTCGCCCAATTACCCCTTAAACGCCAAGTGGACGTATTGTACGTCGACTAAAATTGTCTGTCGGGTGCCAAGTGGACGTACGGTACGTCGACTACAAAAAGTTTTTTTAAATATTCGCAGAATAATAGTTATAGACCTAGTTTGCGAAAGATTTTAAATCACGCGCCTTGAGGGATGCTGGGAGTTCACGGATCACGCGGTTGTTTTGTTTACAAGCGTGATCCAGCTGCGCATGCGCGAATTTCTTTCTTCTCCCACTAAAAGTTTATATGAAAATCTGCGCAATTTCATGTAAAATACAACAAAAAATAACTCATGGTTGTAGCTTTTATCAGTTTTGAAATATTTTCATATAAATCACGAAGTGCCAAAATTTCAACCTTCGGCCAACTATCACTCGACCGAAATGGTCGAAAAACGCAATTGTAAGCTAAAACTCTTACATTCTAGTAACATTCAATCATTTACCTTCATTTTGCAACAAACGGGAGTCTCTAGCACAATATTTGGATTTATGGTGAATTTTTGAAAAAAACTTTTTCCTTACCTCCGCACGCGGTAACTCGGCTGAAAATCTCAGAATTTCTTTAGTCACCCTGTTGTGATTTTCGCACCGTTTTCTATTAGGCGTTACATAAAGTGTTATACATGAAAATGTGCGCAATTTCATGTAGAATACAACAAAAAATAGCTCATGGTTGTAGCTTTTATCAGTTTTGAAATATTTTCATATAAATCACGATAAGTGCCAAAATTTAAACCTACGGTCAACTTTGACTCGACCGAAATGGTAAAAAAATGCAATTGTAAGCTAAAACTCTTACATTCTAGTAACATTCAATCATTTACCTTCATTTTGCAACAAATTGGAATCTCTAGCACAATATTTCAATTTATGGTGAATTTTTGAAAAAAACTTTTTCCTTACGTCCGCGCGCGGTAACTCGGCTGAAAATCTCAAAATTTCTTTAGTCACCTTGTCGTGATTTTCGCACCATTTTCTATTAGGCGTTACAAAAAGTGTTATACATGAAAATGTGCGCAATTTTATGTAGAATGCAACGAAAAATAACTCATGGTTGTAGCTTTTATCAATTTTAAAATATTTTCATATAAATCACGATAAATAGAAAAAATTCGACCTTCAGTCAACGTTAACTCGACCGAAATGGTCGAAAACTGCAATTGTAAGCTAAAACACTTACAGTCTAGTAATATTCAACCAATTATCTTCATTTTGCAACAAACGGGAAGTCTCTAGCACAATATTTCGATTTATGGTGAATTTTTGTAAAAACTTTTTTTTACGTCCGCGCGTTACGAATTCATGCATCATTTTGTGATAACATTTTCTGTGTTGCTTTGATCGTTTTACAATTTGTTATATGCCAAAATCATCACAATTTAGTGTACAATACAACGAAAAAAAATTAACTCATTAGCTTTAACCGTTTTGCTCACAGCGCGATTTGTATACAATTATATATGAAATTTTTTTTTCGCGCTGTCATATATTTCAATATTTATATATGATATTTTTTTTCATTTCTGATGGTTGCATACTAAACTTCAGGCAATGACAAAAAAAAGCAGCCAAAAATGAACTCTTAATCTTAAAAACCAAGCATGCTAGGATTTAAAAAAAAAAACTTTTTCCGCTTCGGCGCTAACTGCCAACGTCGCCGGCATACGGCAGACACTTTTGTAAATAGAGGCTCGGTGTTTAAGGGTTAAAGGCATAACATGGCTACTTGTGGGGGAAGCTATGCTACAAGATTATGCAATGTCATGATAGCATCTACATATCTTGTACAAAGCCAGCCCACTCGCCTCAAATTAGAATAAAACAAATAACCAAAAAGAACAGAACTGTCTGTCAGGTCAACTAGATGCCCCAGATTTGGAGTTCCCTAGTCCTCATCTTAAGTTTCTCTCACAGGATCCCGGCGTTGGGACTGGCAGATTAGTGGCCACCGGCATAGCCAGAGGGCACCATTAGCAAGGAGAAAGTTGGGACATGGATGGATCCTACCTTCCAAGGATTGGCGCCAAATTAAGATGCGGTGCCATGTGGGGACCACGTAGGCCTACCTCCCATCATACATCTGCGACCATGGGAACCGCATGGCTTCAACTCCCATTGTGCATCTGTGAGACTATAAAAGGGAGCTGCTGACTGGCACACAAAAGAGAACGACGTGGGATTACGAGAGAACCAGAGGAGAGAAGACACTGCCTCACTCCTTTGCCCCTTTATCTCTTGACCTAGTGTTTGCCAGTCACAGCTTTGGCATCCCCCCCAACCAAGTGCCATAGTATGTTGTCAATAGCCCATGGAGACGTCCTTGAGGATAAGTAATCTAAAACATGGAGATTGAGGGTCACCTTTCCTTCTATTACTAATTTTCATCATACCTTCCTTTCAATACCTGGAGTGATATTAGTGACCTGTTTGTTGATTATTATTGTACATTTTCACGAGCCTAGCCTGGGGTTGGTCTATCTAGCCCTAAGCACACACTAAACTCATCTGACTACTTAGCTAAACCCATGAAAGATGTTAACAGTAAATTTAATGGTTTTCAAAAGAAATGCAAGACTTCACTAATTAGGTGTTGTTACAAAGATCAGAAGGATACGGCAAAGGAAGCTCCTCACTAGCTCCTTGGCACAGATTTTACATTAGTCACAAAACAAATAGTGCCAATATCAAAGACTTTACAATCTATGGTGAATTTTCTTAACTACAGAATTATCTCTGAAATGAAATCCCAATGTGGGGGGGAACCTCCAAGACTAAGTAAATGTACAGAATTCTGCCAAGTAGGCATGTAAGTCTTCAGAAATTACTCTTGAAGTGTTCTTCCAAGTCTGGAATTCAAGAATTGGCATCATGGCTGAACAGGTAGACACAGCATCAAACATCTATTCTGCAAGACAAACTTACTGTCACTTTGATGCAAAGAAAACTCTTTCACGGTCACATAGGGAGTGCTGATGACGAGGGAACAATATGCAATAGCAAATGCTATGAAGACGCTTACAATATGTGAAATGAAAACATTAACACTTCACTTATTTTCTCAGAACTCCAAGGGGTGGAAATATCAGAAAGAATGAAACGTATAGTGGAAGACTGAGCGTCATAACTCTAAAATCCAGTTGATGTGTAGGCCAAACTTTGCAATAAGGCAAGGGACTTGGTGAGACTGTGTTCACAACAAAGGTTTGACTGGGTCAGAAAGTGGGAGGGCAGTCGGAGACCGACCCGGCAAGGACTCTACTCTGATGCTGGCTTGTAACGAACTGTGTGTGACCCCTGGTCAGGTCCTTATATACTCTCTGGTCCAGCCTTCAAGTCTTCGTCCTGCATGTGGCGTTGTCTGTTAACTCGCCAGCTTCCATGTTTTGGGGGCATCAACAAGAGCGGTGCTGGAACAAGGAGAGGAACGAGAGCACCCAGGGGAAATTAAAGGTTGACAAAGGCGGGATTAAGGCTTAGAGAGGAAGGGAGGAGTCTTTTCGTGAAGGCGCCGAGAATATGGCGGGTGCTAATGTCAGGGGTTGTTTTGACCGCTCTGTTCCTCGGTCCAGGTGGTCGTGAAGTTGACTCACCATTTGTTCTTCACATGCTTTGTTCTTTTAAGTTAAATTTAAAAATGAATGGAGCGTCATGAGCTCTTGCTAATAGCAACTTCACATTACACCACTGATGGAGTTTTATTATTGTGTTTGGTGAATATTCATGAGAGAGGAATCCCCTGCCTTCAGCAGAACCCTCTTCACTGCCAAAATCCATTCATCAGGTAATCTCTTGACTATCATTGCAGATCAAATCTGATGCTGTGAACTGACTCTGCCCTGATTGTATGCTTCCATCGCGCCCGCTAAGACAGGCGTGCTCTTGTAGAATCTTCCTGCATCGAGTGCCAAGAAAGCCCTCTCACCCACAAAAGTAATTCACATATCACGTCAGTCCCCCCTCAGCAGTGGAGGCTCACATCCTGCTCCCGTTTTAGTAACTTATCAAGCATGTGCTCAAGTATCAACCATTGCTGTAATGTGTCAGGACCCTAGTGGCCCTCCACAAAATTGAATTGTCAATATATTCTTGTCATTATTTTGAGATTTTCTCTTATAATTACCTGTATAATTGACTGAGTGAATGATATTGTTATGTGTGGAAGCATGGTCGGGTGCAACCTTTCCCCCACCTGGTGCCAATAAACTCAAGTCCCCGCATTAACATCTAGCAATATATATACAGGTTGACCATCACTAATCCGGCAATCAGTAGTCGAGAACATCAGTAATCCGGCACAAATTTTGGCTAGAGTAATTTCTAATGTTTCCGCACTAATTTTCAAATTTTCCGGGTCGCTGCGCTAACTCGCTCGCCGGCCGCTTCGATTTGGTGGCACAGTGTGCTGCATCAACAAACTGGTAGCCTAGCCTACATTATACTGAACTCTATTCACATATTAACAGTATTATACAAACAACATAACGAATGTGCATCTTTTTCATGGATCTTTTAAAAAGTTATGCTTTACTACATTGTTTCCAATTGCGTATATTCTCATATTTCTTTTGTATTATAAATTGCGAGCAATGTTTTGTTTTGGGAATCGATATCGCTGTGTTTATTTCGCCGCATTTAACTAACTTCAAAGCGCTTTTCTTGCTTCTAGTTAGCGTAAATGAATATGGATACTTTACTTATTTGGGACAAGGATATTTTTCGTTATACGAAGTGTTTTTAAGTCGAAATATAACTTAAATACGTCTCGTTGTGAAATTAATTTAGCTATTTTTTTCGTTAATATATAACGTTCACGGGAATCGTGGCTGGCTGTTTGGGGGCATGTTTGTTTTGTGTAAAAAAAAAAATAAAGATTCCGTTCGCTATTTTCTCTTGATTTCATCATAATATGAGCTTTACGTATTTATCTTTTATCAGCATGAAAACAGTAGTAATTTGTATTCTTTCATGCTCAGTAGTTTTGATTAAAATACATTCTCTCCAGTTTTATTTACGGTCGAGTTTCTCGATGTTGCCGATGCACGATAATTTAGAGTCATTAGCAGCTTGAACACTGTTTTCTCAGCTTCAGCTACAACTTGCAGCTTAAAAGTTACTGTAGCAGTATATTTCCCTGACGATCTTTTCTCCAAAGCGAATAAGGGTATAGTGTAAAAAATATATCAATCCTATTGTACAGTACTTAACGTTATTTGTAACATAACTACAGTAATTGTTTATTACCGCACGATGGTTGAAATACAAGCAAAACAGTTGTTATCCGATACAATTATTAGCAAAACAAGTTTCCCGTTCGGTTGTTTATAGCTGTACGCATTTATGCAAGAGTATAACATTACTAACAATACTTTTACCATTCTCTTTTACTTTTTTAACTAGCAGATGGAATAAAGAGATGGAGGAAATGAAGTTTTTCAATTGTAAGTTGGTCTCTCTCGTTGCCTGATTGTACCTGCTGCCTGCGCGAAATTCTAAAAATATTTCCTAAATATTTTCGTATCGGTATTAATTGCTAACCCCATCATAAACTTGAAATATTCTAAGTCGAATTATCGTAATTCAAACGCTACCTGTATTTGATAATTCTCTTTTCTTTATTAACCAACTTGTACTGATTTATGGGATATATATATATATATTACACACACACACACAAATGGAACCCTGGAAGTGAAGCAATTAATGTATGTGTAGACAGTGGAAGAATACCAGATTAGTATTTAAGGAAACATTTTTGAAAAAGGTAAGATGCAAGAAGAGGTGAATCACATAGTACCTGAGACATGAAGTTAAAAGGATATGAGCAAAAGATTGTGAAGAAACTCAGAATGTATAGGGAAGCAAAGATTGGAATGTATAAGGGCTTTCTGAGCCAACTCTTATGGAAGTGAAAGGAGGATGTTGACTGCATATAAAAGGAAAAACGTGAAACCTTTACAAAAAGACTAATTTACATAGCTAATGTGGTAAAACGGTTACCTTAGGCAAAAGGAAGGATCAGTGTTATGGGCTGGTTTGGTCATGAAATAAGAATAGAGGAGAGTAAACTGACGAAAAAATTTACATTTCAGAATGTTAGGAGGGAGGACTGATTAACTCATTTATCAATTTGGGAAGGAGAGAAAAAGCTAGAAAGGGCTGGATAGAGGGGGGAAAAATTGAGAGGAGGGGCCTCAAAATCCATGAAACAAGAAGTGAATGGCACAGTGAATGTAATTATAGTATTTGTCAGGACACTGATGAGCCTTCTGTGCATCTGAGTGCAGCCATCAATCATGTGGAAGCTTCTACACATACGACAAAGACAAAATTTGGAGTCTAAATAAGAATGTGGCGTTGAGTATTGTCTTTTCTTAGAAGCTGTACCCTGTTCAAGATACTACTTAATATGGAAGAATGGTATAAGGTGAACAAATCTCATTCATATGAACAAAGAGTAACCCTCTGAAACAGGTAGAAAAATATAATGTTTAAGTAAGCTTAGCTCAACAATAACAATGAGTAAACAGAACCAAACTTTTATTGAATGAAAAGCCAAGACAAATATTGAACAAAAAGTAAATTTCTTCACTCTACTACTGAACTTATTCTTACTAAATATAATAAATAAGTAACAATTGCTTACTGTTAGGTTCTTGATGTCTTCACCAACAACCCTGATTCTATTGAACCTGAGAAAAAGTATTGTGAGGGAAGTTAATTTGTAAACTACTTCAGGAATTTCATTGAGCTTGTTATGGCGAAGATCAAGAACTCGCAATTTTTCCAGATTGGCCAATGTATCCGGCAACGACGTTAAAGAATTTTCTGATAATCCCAAGGTTTCGAGATTTACCAGCGAGCCAATTTCAGGTGGTAGTGTCACCAATTTGTTGCTGAAACAAAGAAACAAATGACATGATACATAATGAAAAATAAAGATTATCCTAATTATTTTCCTTAAAAATCTATATCTACAAATTCAAACAACAGAAAAATAAACATTTTTTTTAGCTAGGCAAACCATCTTTTTTTCAAAATCCATTATACTTATTTTTATTTCACTTGGATTTCATACAATGTATTTCATAATACCTTCAGGATCATAAAGATTATAGGAACCTATTACAATAACTTCAATTAAAAGAAGACTATATAAACTAAATTACAAGAAGGAAGAAAGCATACCCATCAGCTTGCTAGCACAGAGAGAGAGAGAGAGAGAGAGAGAGAGAGAGAGAGAGAGAGAGAGAGAGAGAGAGAGAGAGAGAGAGAGAGAGACTCAAGTGTTTCAGTCACTTAATCCAAACTATTCTTGAACTGACTGGTGGTGATGCTAATCACAAATTCAGTTGGTAGTCTCTTCCAAAATGAGAAAGAAGTTTCCTATGCAAATTGATGTTTAATGTATCATAGTACGTTCTGGTTTTTCTTTTCAATTTCTATACATTTTTGAAAGTTGCAAGTCACTAGTGATAATCACACCCATCTCCTGATGACAACTGTATTTTCTAACCAAGCAGTTTATACATGACACTGTTGTATTTATGAACTATATACATATAACAGCAATTTCTATGCTGAAGGGCACTGCAATTTTACTGGCCATTCAACCTACTTTCTCCTTGTCAGCATAATTTTTGTCTCAGCATCAAACATCCTTGTTGTGCTAACTAGCCCAAGTCCAAGCAATTCATGTAAGCAATAAAAAGCATATGACCAAGCACCAACCTTTAAGGACATCATTTGTGACTTGCTAACCAGAGGATGACCTATTATGATAACTAGAGTAGTTTTCTGTTGTTTAGTCAGTCTCTATCCAATCTACATCATCTTTACTTTTGCCATATTTCATGTGGTAATTTGTCAACTGCCTTTTGGATCTGGATATCCGATAAATATAGGATAAATCTACTCTACTTTTATCATATACAGTAAAATGTTGTGGACAAAGTGAAAAAGGTTGGTTAAATCTCCAAATAATCGGGACCTGGGAACTTATCTTCATTCAACTCTATTCAAATTTTACTAATTCTTGTATTATTCTTTATTTTCCTATTGGCCCGTTTGTTTGGTACATTATTATGGCACTTGGAATTTCCTTAGATACTTCATCTGTGTACACACTGGCAGAGTATTCAACTGATCAGCCATAACTAAGTCACTAGTAATCTTATTTTTATTTTTAACCATGGATCAGCAGTACTTTTGAAAGGCTTTCTACTCTCCTTATAAGCAAATAATGTTTCAGGGCTGCATCCACAGCAAAAGCAAATCCAAAGATTATCTTTTAATTTGGTTCCTAATTTGTGCATCTTCCAGCACTTTTTTTTTTTTTTGCAAGTCTTTTCCAACAGTGATAGTTGTAACTTTGACAGATATGCTTTCCTGTTAGTCCTAGATTGATTCAACAATACCATTTGACCCCATTTCTTGTCCTAGATAGATTCAACAATACTGTTTGACCCCATTTCTTGTATCTCTTTGCTGGATGCAGTAGTCTTGAACAGCACCATGTTTGTTTTGAATACCAGATTACTATGCTATGGCTGCTTTTTTTTAATAATTTTCTACAGCATCTGGACTGGATATCAAACTTTCCTCAAAGGAATTATATTGTTTCTCCCCCTTTGTTCTAGATATTACTGTTTAGCAAGCAGTCTATTATATAACTTCTGCATCTGAGGTTCTGCTTTCAAGTTTCCGAGAATTTGGAGTCTTTCATGACACTACACAAATGATTTCTGTTATTTCCACCTTTTCTGCAGATGCAGATCAAACTTTCCTTAATGGAATTACTGTGTATATTGTTTCTTTCCCCACTGTTCTAGATATTACTGGGTAGCAAGCAGTCTATTATATAACTTCCACATCTGAGGCTCTGCTTTCAAGTTTGAGAAGATGGAATCTTCCATGATACTGCATGAATGATTTCTATTATCACTTCCATCTTTCCTGCAGATGCAAACAATTGCTATAATATTATAAATATATATATATATATATATACACACACACACAAGAACCCTGGTCCTCAACCGTATCAGAACCATATATGTGATAGATAGATAGGATATATATATATATATATATATATATATATATATATATATATATATATATATATATATATATATATATATATATATATATATATATACATATACACACAAAAGAACCCTGGTCCTCAACATTATCATAACCATATATGCATATGTATATATATATATATAATGTATACATAATATATATACACACACACACAAAGAACCTCAACCATACCAGAACCATTTATGTGTATAAGTATATAATATACATATATACAGTATAGATATACATACATACATACATACACATATATATACAGTATATATATATATATATATATATATATATATATATATATATATATATATATATATATATATATATATATATATATATGTTTATAGTATGTTTGTGTATGTATGTATATATATATAATATATATATATATATATATATATATACATATACAGTAAACCCCCTTACTCTGGTTAAACTAAGGTATACTTACTTTTATATGGTAGCCTACCCTACACTATAAAGTATATACTCTATACATACACGGTATAGTAATTATCAATATCAGCTAATCCTGGAGGTTCATGCAGAGTGACTTATGATCATAACTCAATGCAAAGAGAAATTGAATAACAAACAACAATTAGCTTAGCCTGCACTATGGTATATCGTATATACACATACGGTAGCATAGCCTACATTATACTGTATTCTATATTCACATATCATATTATACAAATATCAACATAACAAATATGCATCTTTTCCAAGGATCATTTAAAATATTATACCTTAATTCACTGTATCCAATAATACTTTAATATTCTTACATTGCTTTTGCATTATAAATTGCGATCATAGCAATCAAAGTTTTGGTATGGAAATCGACTACGTAGTGTTTATTTCGCAACGGCCCGCATTTAACTCAGTTCTTGCTTCTAGTTAGCATCAATGAATCTCTAGATACTTTGTTTATATGGGGCAAGGTTATTTTTTGTTATACTATATGAAGTGTTTTAAGTCGAAATATAACAAATATGTCTGCTGGTAAGCAGTTCATTGGCGTAAGCGGTTTATCAGCGCTGTTACACAGATTTTTGGGTAGTGACACTTGACTTGACCTGGAACGGAAGCCCTGCTGTTAACCTGGGACTGTCTGTATATATAAACAGTATATATAAACACCAATATATATAGATATATGTTATATAATTTTTCTTCTTACAATCTGGAAAATATTTGTTCATACTCGTAAAATATTCCTACTTATTTCTATCTTCATGATTTAACTCAGTGATGAATTTCCACTTTCTATATTTAGTATTTTTTAAAATCATGCAGTATTATAAGGAATACTTTGGGTGCTAGAAAGATAAAGAAAATGAAATTTAGATTCAAGCAACAATCTAAATTTAGTATATTTCCCATGCTTTGAAAGTTACGATCTTGGAGAGAATTTCACAGGAGCAGGTCTGATTTTGGAAATTCATAAAGTAAACCATGCACTCCACCATCTACTGACAAAAATGTAGGTTATAACCCGTAACTATTTTAATCACTATCACAGGGACAAATATTTTAAAAATAAAAATGAATAGCAATTTTTAAAATATTTTTTATTTTACTCTGATGAAATATAACCACTGGGCCAATTTCAACCAAACTTGACACAGATATTTTATGTAAGTAATAATTATGGATATCTTGAATTAGTTATGAAAATTACTTTTATATAACATTACTTAATTTCTCATGACAATAATAATAATAATAATAATAATAATAATAATAATAATAATAATAATAATCCTTCTTCAAGTAACTACAAGGCACATGTAAGAGGTGAACCGATTGTTATTATAATAATTATATTTTTTATTACGAGAAAAGTAATCTTATATAAAAGTAATTTTCATGACTAATTCAAGATACCCATAATTATCAATTATATAAAAATATCTGCCAAGTTTACTTGAAAATCATCCAGTGGTTATATTTCATTAGCATCTCAAGTGTCAACGTCATATCTTGGTTGCTTGCATCGCATATCACACCGCCTTCAGCGGAGTAACATTTTCTCTCTCTTTCAAGGCTGGTGCCACACTGATCAAGCTCAGAAATACCCTTAACTCTTATACAAATTGTAGGAACATCATTTGGCAACACCATGAGCTATATTAGGGGTAAATGGCAACTTTTCTTTGTAACGGAATGACAGTCTGACATAGCACATCTAACTCTCGCCTCCCACTACGCTTACTGTATTCAATGGTTAACAATTTATTTCTTTTTGTTTTGATCCCATTTATCCCTTATCATGAGCATTTCAAGTCAAAAGAAAAATCCTTTGCCTTGTAGGGACTGATGACGACTTTGAGTAGCAACTCAGAAACCCCTAACATAGACTGCATAAGATTTATCTGATTCTGAAGAAAACCCAGGTTTAGGTTTGAGCATTGCATTGCCAAGCGACTCGACAATAACCAATAAAGAGAGGACTCCCTTTACTTTTTGTTCACCCAAAGCTGTGAAATTTATTGTTCAGGATAAGGGAAACCAAGTGGGGTTTTTTTATTGTTCAGGATAAGGGATACCAAGTGGGGTTTTTTTTTATAAGTTTTTTGATGAAGTCATGGAGCACATTGTAACAGAAGTGAACAGATTTGCCAACCAGTATCTAGATGAATGTATAGAAAGTTTCCCTACATTATCACGTGCACTAAAATGGTATGATACAAATGTAAAATAAGCAATTCATTGCTCTAATACCTCTGTTTTTCAGGGAGTGGCATAAGAAAGAATCATTTTTCCATTTTGTGTTTCATGCTTGTGATCTTTAGGACATAAAATGTAAAATAAATTCCTTCATCCTTTCTTATTCTACATTATTTAATAAGTTAAGTATACCTTAGTTTAACCAGACCACTGAGCTGATTAACAGCTCTCCTGGGGCTGGCCCGAAGGATTAGACTTATTTTACGTGACTGAGAACCAACTGGTTACCTAGCAACGGGACCTACAGCTTATTGTGGAACCTGAACCACATTATATCAAGAAATGAATTTCTATCAACAGAATCCTATATGTTCATAGAAAACACAATCTCAACGTAAAAAATAAACCACATAAAAAAGCAAATGACCGCTGTGCGAGTGTGAAAATGTGATGACACGGAGTGGCGACGTCTCCCATAGGTGACTCTTAACAGGTTAAAAAATTTATAAAACAAATGATATTCATTTCTAATTTTTTTTATTCAGAGATCTGTAGCCTTGGACTGTCTCAAATGGATGAAAAAAAATTTGGTCCCTGTGATTGTGAGTTATGTACAGGGGTAATTCATTAAGACAGTTGTGGGTTATAATGTACTTTTTGTCAATAGATGGCAGTGTGCATTGTTTACTTTCAATGTCAGACACTGCTCTGTGAAATTCTCTCCAAGTTCAGAACTTTATATATATATATATATATATATATATATATATATATATATATATATATATATATATATATATATATATATATATATATATATATATATATATATATATATATATATATATATATATATATATATATATATATATATATATATATATATATATATATATATATATATATATATATATATATATATATATATATTATGAGGGTAAGTCAAAAAGTTCCAGGAAAAATTCAATATACTCTTTATTTAAGGAATTTCAAACATCATTTTTCTACATATCTACCATCTAACTCTATACACTTTTCAAGGCGCTGTTTCCACCTCTGCAACCCTTCTTTGTAGAAATTTGGGGCCTTTCTATTAAACCATGTTGAAACTGCATGTTTAGCAGCATCCAAAGATTCAAACCGGACTCCTCTTAAAAGTGTTCCTTGAGTTTTGGGAACAGGAAAAAATCTGAAGGAGCAAGATCAGGACTATAAGGAGGATGTGGAAGAGTTTCCCACCTAAATTTCCGTAGGACTTCTCTTGCAACCCTTGATGAATGTGCTGGAGCGTTATCATGATGGAACAAAATTCTGCAGTGCAACTTTCCTCGGCGTTTTTAGCCAATGCAGTCTTCAGTTTTTGCAAAAACACCTTTGTAGTAGTTCCCAGCGATTGTTTTTGTCCTTCAAGGAAATCAATCAAAATCACTCCTTTGGAGTCCCAAAACACTGTTGCCATAACCTTCTGGGCAGATCTCGCCACTTTGAACTTCACTGGTGCAGCTGAACCTCTTGGTAACCATTGCTTTGATTGAATTTTACTTTCTGGGTCATATTGATGGATCCAAGTTTCATCTCCAGTAACAATCCGGTCAAAAAACTCTGATTCATTTGATTCAATCTTCGTTAAAACTGCAAGAGAAAGTTCAGCTCTTTGATGCAGTTGGTCTTCACGCAACGCTTTTGGGACCCAACGTGCTGAAAGTTTACTCAAACCAAGATTTTCATTTAAAATTGAAAATGCGGAACCATGGGAGATCCCAGTTTCATTAGCTATCATATCGATAGTAATCCGACGATCTTCAT